>NC_062206.1:592500-680000 GCF_912470025.1 Vespa velutina
CGGAGGTACTGTGTTACTACTACTCTTCGTATACGTCGTCGTCACAGTCGTCGTCGTCGTCGTTGTCGTCGTCATCGTCGTCGTCGTAGCTAGTTCGCGCGAGCTTTTGCGGGCGGCCAGGCCGCATGATTAAATTTGAATTTTCCCTATTCCCCACCTCATCCAACCAACCAACCAACCAACCAACCAACGAAACCAACTCAACCCACCCACCCATCCATCCGCCCACCTACCTACCAACCCCTTATCCCCGCGCTCTCACCGAATGCCGGATGAGAGTTAATTTACAGAGGTGCCGGCGATAGGGGCCAATCTGCAATTCCGGTACTATCGCGAATTACATTTTCACATCATTCCGTTATAAACGGATCGGTACAAATTACATTTCTTTTTTGCTTTCCGCTCCTCTCCCTCTTTCCTTTTATTTTTTCTTTCCTTTTCTTTTTCCTTTTACTTTTTTCTTTTACTTTTTCTTCTTTCTTTTTTCTTTTTCTTCATAATCCTATTCTTAATAATTCTCTTTTTTTTTTTATTTCTTTTTCAGTTAAAAAAGATATTTTTTTTTTTTTTTTTTTAATTGATCGAATTGACAGAAAAAAGAAAAATAATAAATGCCTTCTAACTGACTAGGATGATAATTTTTTGATAAATTTTGTTTCGTAGTCTGGCACGTGCCGCGACGTTCGGCCCTGGGATTATCCTCCCTCCCACTCCTTGCCATCGGTTAACTCATTCTGATACTACCACTATATACTATACACACTATATTACTCCTGTAAATACTACCTTTTTAGGCATTTATTTAGGTCATTCATTCACTCATTCTTCTCTGTATTTTATAAAGATACTCTTTAATTAAAAAAAAAAAGAATTCATTTCATTCCTTCAAAAGTCCATTCATTTGTTTCTTTCATTCAAAAGTTCATTCATTTGTTTCTTTCATTCAAAAGTCCATTCATTTGTTTCATTCATTAAAAAATTCATTCATTTGTTTCTTTCATTCAAAAGTTCATTCATTTGTTTCATTCATTAAAAAGTTCATTCATTTGTTTCTTTCATTCAAAAGTCCATTCATTTGTTTCATTCATTAAAAAATTCATTCATTTGTTTCTTTCATTCAAAAGTCCATTCATTTGTTTCATTCATTAAAAAGTTCATTCATTTGTTTCTTTCATTCAAAAGTCCATTCATTTGTTTCATTCATTAAAAAGTTCATTCATTTGTTTCTTTCATTCAAAAGTCCATTCATTTGTTTCATTCATTAAAAAGTTCATTCATTTGTTTCTTTCATTCAAAAGTCCATTCATTTGTTTCATTCATTAAAAAATTCATTCATTTGTTTCTTTCATTCAAAAATCCATTCATTTGTTTCATTCATTAAAAAGTTCATTCATTTGTTTCTTTCATTCAAAAGTCCATTCATTTGTTTCATTCATTGATAAGTCCAATCATATGTTTCATTCATTTAAATGTCCATTCATTTGTTTCATTCATTTGTTTTATTCATTCAAAAGTACATTCATTGATCTTTTCTCGCGTTTTATAATGGTTTTCTTTAATTAAAAAAAAAAGTTTCTATTAATTAATTAACAATAATTAAATAACAAAAGTTATTTAGAAAAATATATATAATTTAACAATGCGTTGAAATTAATATAACAATTAATAAAACGTAAGCAATTATTAATCGTCATGAATTCAATTGCGATCATTAATTTGATAAATAATTGAAGGTATAATAGATGTAAATATATACATTTATAGATAAATATACAAATACAATAAAATACAAATGAACCAATCAAAAGAGGAGCAATTAGAAGATAATGAAATATAGAAATAGGTTTCGCGTTATCTAAATTTGTACTTAGGGTATTTCAAAATGTTGTTTATACATACATACATACATACATACATACATACATACATACATACATACATACATACATACATGCACGTATACACACATATATCGTAACCGTAAAACATTGCACACGCGTTATTATAATTAGTTGCTTTATTATCGATATCATAATTATGAAACTAAGAGAGATAGAAAGTGGAAGGGAGAAGTAGAGAGAGAGAGAGAGAGAGAGAGAGAGAGAGGTTACCATTCTGCATATGCATGGTCGCCTGTCTGTGTATATATCGTATGTGCATGAACGTTCTCAAAGTCGACTTCTACCGCGATCACTATACATTATTCCGCCCTAAACGCGGCGCACCTCCATTAATATTGATGCCCTACGTAGCTCCTTGTAGGCTTTCCAAAGAGAGAATGAGAGAGAGAGAGAGAGAAATATACGTTTATATACGGTGTTAAGAAAGCATCGATTATACCGATTAGAAATGTCTAAGTAATAGGAAGGAAAAGATTTTTTTTTCTTTTGCGAATATCCAACTCTTGTCTTAAATGACAAAGGTCTGAGTTCCTCTCTCTCTCTCTCTCTCTCTCTCGCTCTCTCTCTCTGTACCGAAAAATATATTTATAAAGGGCCGCAAGAAAGTGACTAGGAAAAGCGATACAAATCGTTCCGCTTAAAACCTCTTAGTTCTTTTTTGGCTCGATGTTACCACCGGTGAAACAAAACTGGCAGCGTTTGTGTTAGTGGGGGAGGAGGGGGAGGTCACAGGCGAGGTAAGGCGTTGCATTATTTATAGAAACCTTAGGCGGACGCCTAATCCTGGTCTGAGACTGTCTCCTGACTAATGTTCTTTTCGTTTGGTGGAAGGTATGAGAAAATAAAAAGGAAAAAAAAAATATATACAAGGATAATAGGTCTACCGAGAGAAAACGAGGATTCGTTCTCACCTCTCTTTCTTTTTTTTTCTTTTTTCTTTTTATCTTTTCGATTAATCGACTTATCATAGAGTTTCTATCATTAACATTTTTGATATAGCATCGATCTAATATGAATTAATCAAAGTAAAGATTTTTTTCACAATGACACAATGTTCTGTGAGAAAAAAAAAAATATATATATATATATACGCATACATGTAAATAATTTTTGTTTGAAAAGTTTTTTTTCTTATTTGTTTTTTCTTTTTTTCTTTTCTTTTCTTTTTTCCAACGCATCGTTCGACGATAAAAATTCTCTCGAAAATTTAGTAGAAGCCTCAAGGCAAGGAAGAGAAAGATTATCGAGATACACACATACATACATATACATAATATGTATATATACATGTATATACATGTATACATACATATACATACATAGCCTTCTTTTCCCTATCATCTCTTCGGTCCCGTGGCAGAAACGGACGGCCACTTATTCGCTCGTTTTCCCTATATAAGTATAGTCCTATGCAAAACAACCCTGTTACGTATATACATACATACACACATACATACATACAACTTCTTGTTTGCTCGTTGAATATCATCTTTGACGCGTTCTCTTGATCGCCTAAAGGAGAAAAGAAAAGAGTAGAAAAAAAAAAAGAGAAGAGAGAGAGATAGAGAGAGAAAACAAACGTAACGAAACGAAACAAAATAAAACAAACTTTATCCGCATCCGATTAATTTTAACCATCGAAAAATGAAATAAAAAATCATTCATTCGTTTGCATTGCATACGTAATGATAGCGTATTTTATTAGATCAAACGCGTACAAATCGTATCGAACGTTCATGCCTATCGATTGAAAGGGGATAAAGGGGAGGGATGGTGTACTGATGTAAAATCGATACATTTTTAATTGTGGTCGAAGAAATTTAATAATTTAATAATAAATGTTTTTTGTATTCTTTTTTTTTTCTTTTCTTTTTTTCATCGAACGCATAATAATTTTTTATTCGTTTACGTTAAGGTTTAAACATTTAATCAAGAGAGAGAGAGAGAGAGAGAGAGAGAGAGAGAGAGAGAGAGAGAGAAAGAGAGAGAGAGAAAGAGAGAGTATGTACGAAATACAATTAAACGTAGAAAGAGAAACTTCTTGTTTGGCCTGTACATAAAAGCGATGACTTACTGATCATAGGTTGATTTATATTCAATAACCAGGCAGTAAACGCAGGGCTAGTTACTAACACAAAGACTATGTACAATCACTACGTTCACCATGAACGTAGATAGAATACGTCGAACGATCGACCAATGCCATAACTTTGTCTCTCTCTCTCTCTCTCTCTCTTTCTCTCTCTGACATACACGTGTGTGTAGGTATGTGTATGTCCATGATACCATGTTTGCGGCTTATGCACGTTCAAACTCGCGTGTACATAGTGGGTAGGTATAGTTAAAGGGTCAGAAAAACCGATAAGGCAAACTCGACGATTGGTTCTCCGTTTTCGTAGAAAACCATCTTAGGCTTAAAAGTATGTTCCATCATTCAGAAAGAATTATTAGACGTCAGATTTGATTATTATCAAACTCTAGACGAGTAGGGTTTTATATGGATAAATCTGAAAATATTTCAAACGTAATCAAGAAATATATGTATATATAATATGGGATATGGTGAAATGTAATAATGAAATATATATATATATATATATATATATATATATATATATAAAATTAAATTAAATCTTTTTCTGAATAATAATAAGAAATATAAAATCATGTTTCACAAAACGTTTTACAAACCGATTACATGCCTTACCATTAAATTATGCGATTCATACATACGCATATTATGTATGAAATATACGTATATATATATATATATATATAGATACGTATAATACAATTTCTAACATCGTAACGATGATAGGGGAATAACCGATTGCTGTTATATGTACGTACATATATATATATATATATATATATATTGCTATATATACTATAAATATATATCATTTTGCTCGAGTGCATCGTACTCTATAGTTTTAAGGGATGGAGAATGTACGGCAGGGGAGGTACGAGGGAGACGAACGTTGCTCTATTAACGCGCTCATATTTAATATTCCATTCGCGTCGTTGAACCACGACATCCGGTTCTCTCTCTCTCTTTCTCTATCTCTTTCTCTCTTTCTCTCCCTTTCTTCCTCTCTCTCTCTCTCTTTTTAAAATTTATGTATCGGTACAAAGTAGACATGCACGAGATTGCTCCCACTTAGAAAGTAAAGAAAACCGGAAGCTGCATTTGATTAAGACCTCCATGTAACTTCTCTCCCAATGCCAAATTAAGGAAGGTGCTTTTCTTTCTCTCTCTCTCTCTCTATTACGATAGTGCCTTTGACAAAGCGCCTTTTGATTGGGCTTCGTTTCTTTTTTTTCTCTGTCTCTTTCTTTCTCTCTCTCTCTCTCTCTCTCTCTCTCTCTCTCTCTCTCTCTTTGTTTTATTTTTTTTCCCTTTTCTCTCTTTCTCTCGTACGTTCGCGATAACACAGAGGGGACAGATGGGTTGGTGGGGGTAGGAAGGGACAGATTGAGGTGGGTAGGGTGTGGGTGGTACAGGAGACACGAGACGAGACTAGACTTAACGAGAGAGAGAGAGAGAGAGAGAGAGAGAGAGAGAGAGAGAGGGAGAAGAGGGTGAATCGGATCGTACTCGAGGGTCGAGCTAAAGGACGCTCGTAAATTGATTTATAAGCGCGTTTATTCGAGAAATAATGTAAGGGTGCTCTTCTTCTTCTTCCTTCTTTTATGTTTCTTTTCTCAGATTTTTTTGTGCCTTTATTCTTTTTTTTTTTCTTTTTTTTTTTTTTTCTTTTTTGTATGTGTTCTTTTTCTATCGAGATCGTTTCTCTCGAATGTGTTTCGTTTACAGAACCGACGTGGACGCGAGCACTGGCAGCAAAAGTGGTACTTTGAAGTTTGTCAGGACCCTCTCGAATATATCGAAGGACGAAGGTGGCGTAGCTCATATGCGTTGCGAGGCAGTTGGTGATCCACCACCTATCAAAATACGTTGGTATAAAAATGAAGCACCTCTTGAAGAGAAACGACCGAAGATCACGATTAGGAAGATTCATGCTCAGGTATTTTTTATTCATTATGTAGATATTATTAATATCAATGAAATGTAATGAGGAATGAATTAAATATATAAAGTATTTGTTTGACTTTTATTCTTTTTCGTCCGTCCATTAAAAGATACGAGAACGTAATAGTCTTTGATCCGATTAAAACCGAATAATAATTAATTATTCGTCGATAAAATTGTAAAAAAGAAAAACATTATTTTACAGGCACACGAGCACGCAGCTAAGAATATAGCCGGTAGTCGTCTTAAGATCACTAACCTCGACGTTTCCGACGTTGGATTTTACTCGTGTCGCGTGACCAATGGTAAAGATCAGATTCAAAGCGAGGGTACCTTAAGGGTCGATTCAACACAGAAATGGCAAGGCAAGTTACAACCAAATACTTTTACAATTTCTTTAGCTTTTACAATTTCTATCGTTTCTATCCTTCAAAGAATCATTACAAACGAACAAACGTTATTATCTTCAATATTAATTATATTAACGTGTGTGTGTGATCATTTTTATTAATCATCATTTAACTTAGGCGATAATTTTTTTTAAATTAATCCACTAGCTTATATGATCATTTTAATTAATCATTTACTTATTATCACTTTAATTAATCATATGCAATTCAAATAAGCAAATAAGTAATTAAGTGATCAAACAATAAATAAAAAAAATATTTAATGACAACATCGATGGTTTGTCGATACACAATTATTAATAATCTCATTACGTCGAATTATAAAATTTTATATCATAAGAATTATTAAAAAGAAAAACAAAATTCGTAACTTATATTCCATCGATTCATTTCTCAAATCGTCATTCTTTCACGAATCTACGGGTATATATGAAATAATAATATCGTTCGGAGAAACGTTCTTGAATGGATAGTTCGCGTAATGAAAAATGAAACAAAAAAAAAATAAATAAATAAATAAAAAAGAAAAAAGAGAGAGAGAAAGAGAAGTGGCAGCTTCGACAAACGTTCGAACCCTTCGAACGTTGGACTAAACGCGAACGCGGAATTTCTAGAAAATTCGCGTTACCCGACATTCCCAGTGAATTCTAACAATTCACCCTCGGACGTCTGACAAGGGTTGAAGGGGTAGATAGGTAGGTAGGTAGGTAGGTAGGTAGGTAGGTAGGTAGGTAGGTAGGTAGATAGGTAGAATGGGGGATAGAAGATGAAGAGAAGGAGGAGGGTAATACTCTCACTCTCTCTCTCTCTCGTGAAAAGAGAGAATCAAGACGGTTTACAAGGACTCTTCGTTTCGAGAGTCATACAGTCAGCTACCATGCTTTTGTAAAAAAGAGAGAGAGAGAATAAGGATGGGAGAATAGAGAGGAGGAGGAGGAGGAGGAGGAAGAGGGAGAGAATTTCCGCATTAGTGCTTCGAAGAGAAGTCTACTAACGGACGATCAAAAAAGTCGAGACCCCTTAATCGTTTCTCAGAACCTTCTTACACCTCCCCTCTCTACATCATCACCACGACACCCCCCTGTCGATGGTTAGACTTCATAAAGTTCGTACTTAATTATTTAAAGTCGACTTCTCTTCTGACAATCTTTTATTATCTCTGTCTGTCTGTTTGTCCCTCTTTCTTCTCTCTCTCTCTCTCTCTCTCTTTCTTTATTTTTATAAAAGTATCTATCATCTTTCTTCGTTTCATATCGATTTAATTTCATATCAATTTAATTTTTCATTTTATCAATTTAAAATTTATTCCATCGTACGTACCAAATCTATGTTACATATATACATATATATGTGTTATAATAACAACATTAATAACATTAATAATATTATTAATAGAGTCGCATGGCATTATTATATTACGATGTGAGGGCTAAGCGTTCTAATTCTATCTTCCAGCATCAAACGGCTCGCGGGTTTATTGGGCTACGTGTTGAATAATGTAATCACAGGCTAATCAACTCGCGTTTTCGTCCGAGAAATTAAATATCAAGTTAAACATAGTGCTCAACTTTGTGTAGAGATATTATACACTTATATATATATATATATATATATATATATATATATAACCACATACATACATAAGTATATCAATGTAGAATATTAAGTTGATAAATGCAAGACAAACACACGTATGTGCATGTAGATTCAACGAATTCAAAGTGTCGTTAATACTTCGGACACGTGCAACGAGCCGATTGAGTTTCTTTTCGCACCTAAAAAAGAAAAGAAAAAAAATAACCGGAGATTCACCGGAACAACCCCTCTTTTCTATCCCTAACACGACCCACTCTTTATAATTCACCACCTTGTAATCTGGGAAATCTTTTCTCTCTTTTTATCTCTCTTCATCTCTCTCTTTTTCTTTCTTTAGCAAGTAGGAAGAAAATCTTCGTTCTTCCAGACATTTCAAAGCCAGGAGAAAGTCTCTCTCTCTCTCTCTCTCTATCTCTCTCATTCTGTGTTCGTCAGCTTGAAAAAGCTAAAACGACTCGAACCACTCGAACACGCGCTCACGACCGTGCAAAGAAGTTTTAATTTTGCATTGCCGAGTTTGACTTGCAGAGTGCTAATATTAAAGTTCGTCGTCTCCCCATTCGCATCTTCCTTCTCTCCTACTCGTCGTCTTTTCCTTTTTCGGCTACCCGAAGAAGACTCTTCGAAGTAACAGTCGAAAGGAGATAGAGGAAAAGAGAAAGATAGATAAAGAAAGAGAGAGAGAGAGAGAGAGAGAGAGACAGGTTAATATTCTTGAATCACTCTATCTCTCTTCCTGGTAGTACTCGAGGTTCCTTGAGGTTCTTCCTCGTTCACGCATTAGCCGAGGCGCCCACGCTATATTAGATTAGAATTTGTTAGACGTAGGGGAGGTAGCCTACCGCCTACAACCGACTTCAGAACGTCGCGAACTAACTTTCTCGTGAAAACGAATGTCTATCTCTCTCTTTCTCTTTCACACACACAGACACTTACACATATACGCTTACTAACTCTCTCTCTCTCTCTCTCTCTCTCTCTCTCTCTCTCTCTCTCTCTCTCTCTCTCTCTCTCTCTCTCTCTCTTTCTCTCTCTCTATTTTTCTCTCTTTTTCTTTCTCTCTTCGAGATATACACACAAACACATTCACTATCTCTTACTCTCTTTCTTTCTGTAGTCTTTCTATCTTCCTTTAACAATTTTGTTTCATAGCTCGAAGGCAAATAAGGAAGACCACCTTCTCGAAAGAGTTCATTAACGTCGTTGATCGTCCTACTCCATCTAGACGCTTATAAATAGAAAGTTGAAATGATTTAACGATAAACGAGATTAATTTACGGATTTGAACGGAAAACTTAATCTCTCGTATCATCATCATCTTCTTCTCTTCCCACTTATTCCTCAATTTCTCATTTTCATTATCATCCTCATCCTTTCCTTCTCCTCCTCCTCTAGACCACCGGTCCTATCTTGATTTTGATGAATTTTCACGGAAATAGATTTTTTTTTCGTCTAGCCAATTATATGTAATTAATTACTTTACTACTACTATTACTACTGTTGTTGTTGTTGTTGCCATTTCTGTTTCTCTTTTTGCTGTTTTTGCTAGAGCACAAACGAAGTTTCACAATTCCTCTTATTATAAAGGTTTAGACGTGACAGATAAAATGGCTGTCGTCCTTGTCAACGTCGTCGTCGTCGTCGTCGTCGTTCACGTTAAAAGGATGTCCAAAACCAGGCTTCAATCTCTTAATTCGATTATATCCTGTTGCCCTTGGCTTTTTAACGAAGAGAGGAAGAAGCGTTTATAGAACTTGATTACCTATCCTCTCACCCCACTATCCTGTCCCACCAATTCCTCTCAACCCCGCTCTGCTGTTCTAGTAACATCCCCATCCCCACCCTTATCACCTACCCACAATCCTTGTGAATGAACAAATCTGGTGAACTCTCGACGTTGTAGATTTTCATCGTGGCATGACTTAACTCAACATTTGTTCGGTACTCTTAGGATTATAAAAAAAATAAAAAAGGGGAAAGAGAAAAGAGAGAGAGAGAGAGAGAGAAAAAAAGAAAAAAGAAAATACATGGACGATGGGTTCATAAGGAAGGTTAAGAGCAACCCCATGCGAGTTATTATAATAAATACTGCTGACATAAGCTTGTAGTATCCTTACGTGTAACTATAATGTTCCTATAGTATCTATATTTATGTAAACACACAAATATGCAAACGCAAACATACGCCTATGTATATATGTATGTATGTATGTATGTATGTATGTATGTATGTATGTATGTATGTATGCTCATGTGTGTAGTACTCATAGAGCACGCTATGCACAGACTCCCACGAGGAATCAACACTGCGTTATCCTTTGCCATGCTGCTGTTCAATTTACGACCAAGTTAGTGCATATAAAGCGAATCATAGTAGAAGAGAAGGAGAGAGAAAGATATATATGTGTATATATATAGACAAAGAGAGAGAGAGAGAGGCTCTATATAGGTAATCACGTATACATAGCAGCAGTGCATATATGCACGAGTGCATTGTAGACTAAGTTCTCCAAGGGTTAATCCAATTCTCCGTAGTAGGTTCGAACTTTGACAGAAATTTCTCTCGTTTGATTTTCTCCTTTTGTTTTTCTTTTGTTACTTTTTTTGTTGCTTTCCTTTTCTTTTTTTTCTTTCTGTATCTTTTTTTCTTGATCGATAATTAGAACATTAATTGAACGATATTAAACCTTTGAATATTCAGATTTGAGAAAGTCTTGATAAAAATATTAAAAACTTGAATAATGGGATAGAATTAGTTTAGAAATCTCTGGTCTTAGTGAGAACTATTAAGGTGGCACTTTCTACGAGTAAAGTTTGCAAAGGGCGAAGTTCTAAGCGCGAGCGTATGCTAACTAAGTACGTTTAAAGGTCGTCCTTATCTCGAATCAGACGGTCTCAGTCACGCCTATATACTTCAAGAAGGGGATTTAGAATTTTTCATTCGCATTACTACCTTTGTCTCGTTCTACAATACATAAGTATATTTACTACCTCCTTTCTATCTCTCGTATGTATATATAAAAGAAACTTTTCTCGTATGTATATATAAATAAAAATAAATCGATCGATATGATTGAAAATTTTAATTTTATTATTATTATTAATAAATAATTATTATCGTGAAAATAAAATCCGATTAGAAAAACTAAACAAGGACAAAAAAGAAATACTTTATATAAAAAAAAAAAAAAAAAAAAAAAAAGAAAAAATGTATCGATAAAATTGCGTATCTAAATTTTACGTCAAGTATAAAAATAATTATCATCGTCGGAGTGAAGCCGTCGAAAAAAAAATAAAAATAAAGAAAAAAGCAAAAAGAAATCAAAAAAAAAAAAAAAAAAAAAAAAAAGAGAAAAGAACAAAAAAGAAAATGAAAACAAATTAATCGAAACGCGAACGTACGTACGTTCAAAAAAACGCGTTATTTCCGCAAACGAGCGAACGGGAGTTCGCTCGCGCTCACTAATTGAAGTTAGTAGGATCAACGCGATTAATTAATTCTCGTACGCGTCGTTTCTGCCTAAAGTCATCAACGAAACGACCGCGGCGAAACGTAATTACTAACACACCGGTTGAAACATCCTTTAGCCGGTTAGAACGATATAATATTATCGAACGGCATATTCGCGTTCGCCGTCAAGCCCTACCCCCTTCCCCAACCCCATCGTACATACAAACCTCTAAACCGCCAAAGATAATTTCGTGTATAATATTTGTTACAGTCATGTTGTCCCTGTACACAATTTTATACGTGAATTCAACGTTACATATATTTATGCATGCATGTACATACATATATACACATATATCTAAATATATAATAATTTGTAACGCCTTGTAATGAAACTAAAATATTCGTATTTCGTAAGAATTTGTAAATTTTCAATTTCGTAAATTTATATGTAGATAAAGGAAAAAGAAAAAGAAGAAGGAACAAAAGGTAAAAATGGATGAAAGAAAAAAAAAACAAACAATGAATACGTACGTACGTATGTATGTTTGTATACAGAGTACTAAAAGAAAAAAATAATCTCCTTTCGAACATTCTGTATATGTCCTATAATATGTATTATGAGTGAATTTATATGTTATCTCAGGAACATTTGACCCAACGACCCTACGACGATAGGATACGCTGTATAAAAACTTTATACAGCGTATCCTATGTACCATACAAAATATATATATATATATATATATATATATATATATATAATGGGGTTTATTAATTTTTTCTTTTTAATTTTTCTTTTCTTTATATTTTTCTTTCGAACACATTTTATGTGTCCTATAATATATATTAGTTATGAGTCAACTTAACCGAGACCACCATGTTTTTTTTTCTCTTTCTCTCTCTTTCTATCTATCTACCTATCTTTCTACCTATCTCTCTCTCTCTCTCTCTCTATATATATATATATATATATATATATATATCTTTCCCTCTTCCTGTTTCTCTCTCGAGATTACGAGAAGATCGTGTTGGAGGTGAAAGCTCGCGAAGGCTTCTATGTTCTATCACTCCTGTCACGATGATATAAACTTTCCAAGCGAGATATGTAATTACACGCTCTCCAAGGAAACGCTCGTTTTCACACACGCACACATTATACGTATACGCACATTGCACCTTTAATTATGTAATTACACCCGCGTATCTTCCTCCAACGACAGTAATAGCAAGATCCTCTCTTTTCCTTTTCAAAGAATTGAGAGAAAATGAGAGAGAAAATGAAATATATAGATAGACAGATAGAGAGAGAGAGAGAGAGAGATTGAATCTTTCAGAAAAGTTTCCTCGTTCTTCAAGATTCTCGGTTCAATTAAAAACTTTTCGAGAGCCGTACTACGAAATAACGTAAACTCTTCTTCGTTAACGATCTAGATAGATAATAAATCCTAACAGAGAGAATCGCTTTAAATCTTTATCGTTGGGGTGAGGGGTGAGAGTTGAGTGGTGGTGGTGGTGGTGGTGGTGGAAGCGTGGAAGGAGGGAGAAAGGTGAGGAGAGAAGATAGGAAAGAGTTTTACCTTATAATCCATTAAAACCATTGACGTAATGTCATCCGAATCAATGATTATTGTTAGTATTATTGCTTGATATTTCTCTCTCTCTCTCTCTCTCTCTTTATTAGGACTTTCGATTCAATGAATAAATCCCTTTTTCGATTTCCTTACGATAACGTCTTAATGGAAAGATTTCGTGAGACGAGAATCTTCGCGTTTTAATGATCGAGTTCTCGTTAATTGTTTAATAATATCGAACGAATTAATTTCGAGGAGAACTTTTTAGTTTCTTTTTTCTTTTTTTTTTTTTTTTCTTTTTTTTTTATTCATCCTCCTACCTGCCCTGCCCCCTCTGTCTCGCACTCTCGCTCTCCTCCCACTCTTGTAGACTTATCAACGCCTAAGGATTTTATTCTCTGATCTACGTTATCTTCATCCCCTTTTTCTTTCTCTTTACTTTATCCTTACCATACTTCTTTCTCTTTTCTCCGACACGCTCACACGTATATACAAAAAGAGAGAGAAAGAGAGAGAGAGAGATCCACAGAGCCTTTTCCACTCTCATTCCCTTAGATACCTTCTACCTGCCTCGGGCAACTCTTTCGACGATAACCTCAACGTGATTTCGTTTCCCCGCTCTAAACAGCTGACGTTTTCGCGCGAATCTCGACCACCTCTTATCTTATCTGCTTATCCGAAACTCCTATATTTTCTTTAAGGTCAAGAAAAAGAAGAGAGAGAGAGAGAGAGAGAGAGAGAGAGAGAGAGAAAGAAAAAGAAAAAAAGAAGCGGGAGAACAAAAGGAAGAAGAAAGAAAAGCAAAAAAAAAAAAAAGAAAAGAAAAAGAAAAACACACCTTGCGAAGTTTAAAAAGCAATTTTTAAAGGGAGAAAAAGGAAGGATGCGAAGAGGGGAGACTAGAAAAAATTTCAAAATTACCTCTACCACTATTAACTCACATTCTCTTCGTCTCCTTCCTCTCGGTCAACTCCAACCCTCTCCCATCAAATACTCGTTGATTTGGGAAAAAAAAAATCGAAGATTCCCCGTTGAATCTTGAATTATAACTAGTTCAATGGATTTAGAAAAGACACGTGCGCGCGCGTGAGAGAAAGAGAGAGAGAGAAAGGGTGATAAATAAAAAGAGAAACAGATAGATAAAGAGAGAGAGAAAGAGAATAGGGAGAGTAGAGAAAGAAGATCCGACATCGTCGTTCTCGTACTATTCGTCGTCTGTAAGCGATGAAGATTCATGCGAGATTACACGAAATGCGGATTGTTGGAGTCCTTTAATCCCAGCTTTTAGAGGGACCACGCTTGTTATCCTAGGATCTATGTACGAGCATACAGTATCCGTATAACACCAACGACTATACTCTCTCTCTCTCTCTCTCTCTCTCTCTCTCTTTCTCATCCATCGAGCTCTCTAGGCACTCTATCTAAGCACTCGTCTCCGCACATATATACATACAAGTACATATGTATATGTATATACACGTATATATAAATCGCAGGGCCATACACAAAAGTGATACGTGCCTTTGCGGTACTACTCTCAAAGACCGGAAAAAGCGTGATTCTCTTAGCGATTCTCCCTCCTGATAATACACCTCTCTCTATCTCTCTCTCTTATCTTCCTCCATTCACAACTATAAACTACATACACGTGCGTTTTATAACACACGTACAACCTACGTTCTCTATATCGTATCCCGTGTATCTATGTAAACCGTATAGTCGTTGAATATAAATAAAGAAATGTTAAATATTACAGATAATTGTAATGAATTTTTCGAAATTTGAATTTAAATAAAATAAAATAAAATAAGAAATTGTAAAATCTATATTAAATGCATCTTTAATGTCATAGATCAAACGTAGACAAGTATGTACGTACAAATTTAAAAGAATCCAAACGATTGTCGATTAAATTTGACGTTTACGTTCATCGAAATATCGATTTTGATCGGACATATTGATGTTGTCCTATCTCGAATAGACAGGAAAGAGAAGAGAGAGAGAGAGATAGAGAGAAAGAGAGGGATACGTCATCCTTTACAGCTTGTCCATCGTGGTCCATTAGAACAGAAACTCTTCAAAGAGAGATAGAGAGAAAGAGAGAGATAAAAAGAGAGAAAGAGAGACAGAGACGAGTATACAAGTGTATACATATACATACACATAACATAAAACGAGAGATAAAGACAGAAAGAGAGAGAGAGAGAAAGAGAGAGAGAGAGAGAGAGAGAGAAAGTGAGAGAACGGATACGGTGCGATCGCAAAACCAACGGAAAGAGGTGGGGATAGCCATAGGTCCGGTGGTTTTCGAAAGTGGGAAAACGGATAAATTGGGAATGGCGTGGTTGAGTTGGGCTGGGTTGAGTTGAGTTAGGTTGGGTTGGGTTCGTTGGTTGGTTGGTTGGTTGGTTGGTAGGTAGTACGGCCTCTCGGCATCGACATTTCGGGATAATCCCAGGGCCACGCAACGGCCCGTGGAAACGCTCACGCATCCATGGACGATAGTAAATCGTTCGACTGTGTAAACTATGCAACCGAGCACCAGTCATGTATTTATTAAACATGGCCACTACCTCTCTCTCACCGACAAACCTTCTACCGGACATCGCTTATACTCATCCTCTTTTCGTTGCCCGGGGACCATCTCACCCCTTACCTCTACTTCTCTCTCTCTCCCTCTCCCTTTTGTCTCTTCTTTTTTATTCTTTCTGTATTAAGCTAGTGCCTTCTAACCATGGATGTATGTACTTATACTTCCCATAGAACCGTATGTATTTATATACATTCTCTTTTTATATATATACTATCTATATCGTATTTATACCATATATATGTTTGTATATATATATATATATGTTTGTATGTATGTGTGTATGTATATATAGAGATTTTTATCAACTCTCACGCGATGTGCTAGTTAAATAACGCCTTTATCTTCATTGATTAAATGTTTCAACGTTCTCATTTACTCTTCTTCATTTGATAAGTATTTATTTGATTACGTATATATATATATATATACATATGTGTGTATGTGTTTGTGTGTATGTGTATTGATAGAATATCCATTTATCATGTTCATCACGGGTAAATCGATTTTATCTCTATATACGTTATTTTAATTAGACGGCATATCCTATTCTTTAATGCAAAACGTCAATTAAATTAAATAAAGACACTTTAAACATATCGAGTTACTAATAACGCGTTCACGTCATTGTCTCATTAATTAGCTACAACCCGTCGGTAATCCGATATAACGCTATATATATATATATATATTCTCGTATCGATCACGATCACAATCACGATCATGATAACGATAAGGAACGTCGATTAGACCGAAGTGTTATAATCAACCTCCTTCTTCCTCCCTATCAACCACCTCCCGAATTCACGACCACTCCCACTTTAATAAATTAAATTTCTCAAGTAATGTTAGGCTTTAACACCATCTCCTTTCCTCCCTTTCTTTTTTCCTTCTCCTTTCATGAAAAATCTACTTACGCAATACCACCCTCCACCTCCAATTTGTGTTATTATTCCCGATAATTGCCATTAGATTTGTCGTCGTTCTTGTCAAGAGAGAACGCTACTTAACGTTTACGTAAAATCAAGCTACAAAGCGATTTAAATCCTTTATCACGTAACCTAATCTATTACACGTCGCTATACGCTAACGCTAGCGATTGCTCGTTGAATTTTCGCGATAATTTTCTGTCCGTAAAAGAGAGAGAGAGAGAGAGAGAGAGAGAGAGAGAGAGAGAGAGAGAGAGAGAGAGAGAGAGAGAAAGAGAGAAAATACACAAGCTTGCTTTGTGCACGTATATTTGGACAGGGAAAATTTGTACGGTACATACATAATCAAATTTTATGCCTCGGACAACTTTTTGCATACGTCATTAAGCACGAATGTTAAAATAAAGAAACAAATGTTACTCACTATCGCGCAGATCAGCATCGATTGACTTTTACAATCATCATCGGACGTGGTTACGACGTATGTACATTAAATGACACGCTGATATATTACTTCGAAAGAAAAAATATATAGAGGGTGATTAAAAAAAAAAAAAAAAAAAAAAAAAGCGGATCCAATGTTTCAAGGGCTTATATTTTTTTTTTGTTACTCACTCGAGATGAGTGTAAAAAATATCTAATTAACGTGGAGTGTTGTAATAATCAATCAATAATATATATGTATAATATTAAAATAAAGTATAAAAATAAAATATAAAATTTAAAATATAAAATCTTAATGGATATCGCGTAATGCGATATCAATGGATCGATAAATTCAAATCGAGCCACAATTAATTGGTGACCGCAAAATCGTCGAAATTCCGTGTTATCGAATTTCGTGCCGAAAGATCTCTCTTCTCACTCCACTCCATACATCATTGGAATAAGGTTTCCACCATATATATAAAGAAATTGAATATCCAAAAATTCTAATTGGTCAACATGAATTTAATCATTTTAATTTTTCAGTATATATCAAATCGGTCAATAAACAATTTATAAATTTTTTCTTTTTTTCATTTACATAATCAAAAAAAAGCTCTTACACTGATTTTTCAAAAGTCAATTTCTTTCTTTCTTTTTCTATTTCTTTTTTCTTTTTTCAGATCGCAAAAAAAATTCCTAGACTCGTTTTACGTTGGAAAATGGAGGATAAAGGGGGAATAGGAGAAGGTGAAGGGGATAAAGAAGAAAAAAAAAAAGAGAGAGAGAGAGAGAGAGAGAGAGAGAGAAGGAAAAAAAATTAGCCTAAATAGTGGTCTCGTAAAAGACTAATCGATTTCTCTCAAATCATCCAATTATTAGATTCTTGACTCAGCCGGTATCAAAAAAGAAGGAAAAAAGAAGAAAAAAAAGACTCCGTACATTAATTTACTTATTGGCCGACCCTTCTGCTTTTTCTTTTTATTCTTTATGACGTCAGAACCAGCAGACGTCGACGTAATATATAAAATTTTCTCGACAATCAACGTATTAAAAAGGAGCAAGCCTTTCAGGGAACGATTTAATTAGCATAAATTTTGCATAAAACGGTTAGAACGATAGAAGAAAAAAAATTTTTTTTTTTTCAAAGTACTCTTAACCAAGGAAAATCTAGTAGTTTGCGAGTTAGTTCTCTCGCTTTCTCTCGTTCTCTCTAATCGTTCTTTCAACGACGAAAAATACGCTTGGCGAGTGTAATAACAATAAAAAGGAGGATATCTTCGCGGTGGGTAGAGAATCGGATTAGCCGTAGTTGGATGCTACGATATTGGGAGAGAGAGAGAGAGAGAGAGAAAGGAGAGACAACGTGAGAATTATCTTAAAATTTCGGCGTACCGTGCATTTTTCAAGGAGCTCGTTTGGCTCGCTGGTTGGAGACTTGAAACCGTTAGAGAAGGAGAAAAAGAGGAGGACCGCTTTCTAATGGCCAGTCTGACAGGGATGCGAGCCGTGAAAAATAATCCTGGGCGCATATTAAGGTGGATTATGGTTTAAATTCGCGTTTCGTCCGAAGAGTGAGAAAGAAAGAAAAAAAAAAAAGAAAGAAAGAAAGAAAGAGAAAAAGTTTTTCTTTTCTTTAATATTATTCTACGGTCACCTTTACCGAGGTCTAATCTCCATTAGGAGAATTACATAAAATTATAATAATGCCAAGAGACACACCCATTACCCATTTTAGTTTTCTTTATAACGCCATAAACGTACAATCAAATTATTTTCGATTTCATTGAAAAATAACATTAATTAAATATTATACGTACTATTACGTGGCATAGATCTCATTGTGATCTTATTATTTATCAATCGTTCGATTTTTATATTTAAAAATAAATATATCAGATCTAACATATATATTTATATATAACGTAACGTTTGATTATGTACGTAAATCCTATTGTTCGATAGTTGGATTAAAGGTTGAAGTTGACAGAGAAGTAACATCATGCACCGATACAGATACACATGTGTACACACACACACACACACACACACACACACATATACGTATTATACATGGTCTAGACAAAGTTCTAAGTGTGGGGCTATCTCTTGGTAGCCTCTTCTTCATCTCTCTTGGCTTCACTTCGTTCTCTGGCTCGTCCAGCGGGAGGCAAATCACGTACACGGTCCGTCTCTCTCTCTCCCTCCCTCTCTCTCTCACTCTCACTCTCTCTACGTGGGGGAGGGCACACTACTGAATTGAATTTCGGACAACACTTACCAGGCCGAGTTCATGAATAATGCATTTAGCCGTACTGCGACCGGTGCTGTCGTTCACGGAAAAGTGTTGACCCCTTTGACCAAGATGGATGGGACATCCGTTGATTATCAAAGACAAATCTTCTCTCTCTTTCTCTCCCTTTCTCTCTCTTACTCTCTCTTTCTATCTATCTATATCTATCTATCTATCTATCTATCTATCTATCTATCTATCTATCTATCTCTTTCTCTTTCACTGTCACTTTCTTGCTACCGACTGTCCTCTTTCTCTCTCTCTCTCTATACATATATATATTTCTCTTTAAAAGGACGACTCGTAACGTATGCACGAGACAGAGGCATTTCAGGGTGGCATGTTCCCCTTGCAACCATTTCTCCGGTAATTTGCCATAGATAGATAGATAGAGAGAGAGAGAAAGAGAGAACAGGAGAAGATGGCTTCGAACGCGATTACGATCTTACAGAATCGCATGGATTTACATTCGAGATAATTTCGTATGGATATATATATATTTCGAGATTCGAAACTGAAGGAATAGTTTTGAATGAAAAATTTCTCTAACTTATTAAAGGATTGATTAATATACAAATTTAATATTGAAATTTAATTCTAATGCAAAAGAGTTCACATTTAAGAAATATTATTCTAATAATATTATTATATGGATATATTCTATATATCTTTTCTTTTCTTTTTTTTTTTCTTTTTTTATTTCTTTCTTTCTTTCTCGCACGTTGACTCACGTGATAATGGAAAACCACGCTATACGAGCTGTAATACATAAGGCGGAATACAGTTGCGTTACATTTCATTGGACGACATTAGGCTAGATTACATTACCTCTTCTTGTAATGTCACAACCAAGCGTTAGGGGCTTCTTAAGTTTAATGGCTTATTTTATCATCCTACCTACTTAAACGCTTATCTACCTTTTCTAAGAACCTGCTGGGCTTTTCGCATTTTTATATTGCACTCTTGTAATGGTGGATATATACATAGACACAGAGAGAGAAAGAGAGAGAAAGACACAAAGACGGAGCATACACACAAGGATACATTATTACGAAGCTTCATCGTTTTTATCGTTTCTATTACTCAAAGCTAAAACGTTCTCATATATACTTGTATATATATATATATATTTGTTGTTGTTGTTGTTGTTGTTGTCATCTTTTTCATCCCGACGTAAAGTCGTTGACCATTCATGTCATATATTGAGCTCGTTATTACGTTGAAGAAAATATTTCGCTGACGTTCCTAAAGAAAGTACAATAAGTTTTCTTGAAGATTGGACGCATTGGGTGACTTTGAAGGATTATATGTATCAAAAGAGAAAAATAGAGATGAAAATTATTAATATTAAAAATGAATAAGTAAACGGGATCGTTTTATTAATAATTCTGCAAGAATAAATTAAATTAGCGATTAGAGATATACTAATGTGATCGATTGAGAAAGAGAGAAAAAGAGAGAAAGGAAGAAAGAGAAAGAGGGAGAAAGAAAAAGTGTGGGTAGAAAGAGAGTACAACTCGAGCATAGAAAAAAGTGGAGGTTGGTAGAGGTAACGGAGGGGGAGGTTATTAATGACTACGACTTTGCTTATCTTTTCCACTTCCTGTTTGCGATACATAATGCCGTGGATCGACTACGTGGTGTGTCGTTCGCACGAGGCGACGTGCGACGTAACGATGCCAGGATGCATCTCGTATCTCGTTCGACCACAAATACACAGACATAGACACTAACACAGTTACAAAGAAAGAAACACTTGTATAGCTGGGTGGTACTTACGTGTGCCCTGAAAATTTATCATCGGAAATGAACGAAGGAGCAACGAAAGAGAGAAAATCTCGCCGTTCTTCGTATAGACGAGAAAGGAGAAGGAGATAGAGAAAGAGAAAGAGGAACACAACAAAATTTACTACGGAGAGATTAAAAAAAAATAAATAAAAATAAAGTAAAAGAGATTGAAAGAGAGAGAGAGAGAGAGAAAAGATCTTTTGCGAGAATCGTTGCTAAAAAAATAACAATAAATGTTATCTAAAAAATATATATAAATATATATATATATGTATATATAAACAAATAAACAAAATCGTAATCGTATCGTAAATACGTAATATATATTATAATATACTTTTATAAAATAATTTTATATACATATATATGAAAAAAAAAATCGTAAATACATAATTAACATCGAAGATTTTAATTTTCTTTAGCATATCGTTTTACACTTTACATTGAATTGTTTTATTTTATTCTTTTTTCTTTTTTTAGATTAAACTTTGTTCATTCAATCCGAACCATCTTCTATATTCCGTGAAATATTATAAATGACTGTCAATAAATGAAAAATTAATGAGAAATTGAAATATAATATTATTTTGCGTTACGTTTCCCATGCATTTCTCGTTTGACAATTTTGCAATTGAAATTTCGAAATTAACATTTGCATTCGTTATTTTTATTTATTCAACCCTTATTATTTATCCGTATAATTTATTCGTATTTATCTGTATGAGCTTATAAAACAAATAATGATATCGATTAAAATAAATGATATCGATTAAAAAGTTATTGAATGGTGTCAATTAAAATCGATATGGAAAAAATTTGTGCAAAAAACGACTGTATTAACTTTATTAATATTACTTTTTTATTTATTATTATTATTATTTTTTCTTTATTTCTTTATTATTAGTACTCTATTTTGGAGTAACAAACGTATGCGTTACGTACGTAGATTTTATAAGGGGGTCGCTATACAATACATACATACATACATACATACATACATACATACATACATACATACATATATATATATTTCTCTCTCTCTCTCTCTCTCTCCCTCTGTCTGAAGCCCTCGAACATTCGATGTAAGCAGGGATTGAGACGAATTCAGCGAGGCGTGACAAAGTGCCCCTTCGATCAACCGATCGTGAGATATCGCGAGACAAGGTACGTTACGAGAGGGAGATCCGATCTCTCATTCCCTATCTCTCTCTCTCTCTCTCTCTCTCTCTCTCTCTCTCTCCTCTACTACTACTACTACTATTACTACCACTACTCGCTTCCACCCACGCTCTTCCATTCGCATACATACATATATACATATTATTTAGGTATAAGCCATACGGTGAACGGTGCACACGATCGAACGAGATCTGCTCGATCTCTCGTTTTTCTTCCTTCCTTCCTTCCTTCCTTTCTCTTTCTCTTTTTTTTTTTTCTTTTTTCGGTGAAAGAGTTAGAGACGCAAAAAAGAAAAAGCAAAGAAAAAACAAAAATTGGGAAAAGCAAAAGGTGAACAACAGATTTTACGGATTTCTCTCTCTCTCTCTCTCTCTCCCCCTCTCTCTCTCTCTCTCTCTCTTTTTCTCTATCTCTGTCTCTATCTCGTTTAGTAGAATTTCATTTTCTATTTCGATTTTCCAGGATTTTCATTGCTCCTATATTCTTTTCTTTCTTTTCCTTTCTTCCCTCTACGACAATACTCCCTCGTCCCCGTGCACGACTTTCTCCTACTTTTATTCGATTATAGTTGGGGAAGGAGGGAGATGAGTAGACTATGGTCTACGGAGAGTGAGTGGAATTGTCAATGGGTACGAAAAAAATTGAGTAAACTGTGAGGGTTCATTGGTCGGTTGGTTGGTTGGTTGGTTGGTTGGTGGTGATGTTGGCACGTTACGCCATTTTTACGTCATGCCTTTCAACGTTAATACTGAGTGACGTTTGAAACGATTCTACGATACTCTTATAGACTTTTGATATGTAGTTGGATATAAAACTGATCGAAGAGGGCGAAAGGGGAATGGCTGGTATGGAAGCGATGACAGGGATAGAGGGCGATCGGCAAGGAGGTCCGACCATTTTCAATGGGTATCATAATAGACGAATTTTCGTACAAGAAGGAACGACATCAAACGGCTTCCTTAGCCCTCTTCCTCTCTTCCTCTCTCTCTCTCTCTCTCTCTCTCTCTCTCTCTTTCTCTTTCTATTCGATCCCTTTTTAGAGTTTCATCGAAAAGAGAAAGCAATTTTGTACGGTAATCGTTTGGGTTTATATTATAGTGGAATTGGTTTTTAGGGAGACACCCTATATGTATTTACATATATATATATATATATATATGTACGTGTATATTTGTCCTTAGTGTCAAGTTCTACGTTACTCAATATTTCTTTCTCATTCTAATCTTTAATTTTACCATATCCTTCTATCTTTGTTCTCTTTCTCACGCAAAATCAGAAAATATCTTATCCGTAAATAACACTGTAGTATCACAAAAGCAAATAATATCAGAAATTTGAATCTACCCTCGAACGAACCATCACCAAATCCCTAGATGGGGAAAAAAGAAAAGGCGATGAGAAGAGTGTGAGGGTGGGTTACGGGTGGGTGGCAAGTTTGAAGGGAACAACTATTTCTTCTGTACCGTTATACGACGCCTACGATGGTGAATCATGTTACCTAAGAGTAAATAACTGAAAGCGCGTGCCTTAGTGAAACTTTTGTAGACTAAGCAAAGTACGTAAATAACTTAACATGTTTTTGAAAGTAAACCTTTCGAGCAAATAGATCTCTCTCTCTCTCTCTCTCTCTCTCTCTCTCTCTTTCTTTCTTTTTCTCTTTGGTATGTGCGAAAGAATAAAAAAAAAAAAAGAAAAAAGAAAAAGAAAGAGCAAGGAAGAAGAGATGTGTAATGATGTATAGAACAGCCAAAAAAAAAAGAAAGAGTGACTTTCATTATACTTAAAAACTATGGATGTATAAAAGGAACATTACATTAGGACATCATCAGTTTCATGGTTGAATATTCATATATTTGTTTTCTTATTCTTTTTTCCTCTTTTGTTTTATTTTATACGAAGACGATGATGATTTTCGTCTTGTAACTTATAAACAAAAGTAAAGGTAACTGTATATAAAAAGTAAGAGCTAGGGAAAAGGAGAGAGAGAGAAAGAGAGAGAGAGAGAGGACGAGCAAAGTATATCGTGGTAAGATGATATTACACTTAAATTGAGTCTTGGAAGATGATACGAAACGTCGTGCTTTGAAGTTTTCGCCTTCATCTTGCTTCTACCCATCATAAATGTACTTCCCTTATCATCATCCCCTTTTCTTTTTGACGGCCAGCCAGTAAATGAGTATTCCGAACTACTTTCATATATTATATATATTTCTATATATATATATATATATATATATATATATATATATATATATACACATATATATATATCGTGTTTTATCGTGAAATACGTTTGGATGGAACAAGTTTAGAAATCTTTTGGTAATCGTAAAATATGTATATATACATAATTAATAAACGTGACGTGCATATTACGTAAAAAAAGCAAAAAGATAAATCTTTATGCTCTCTCTCTCTTCCTCTCTTTTTATCTCTCATTCGTTTCCCTTATCCTTTACTATGTTAAAATAAAAAAGAAAACAAAGTTATTTCAATTTGTAAAATTTTAACCTAAAAAATAAAGAAAAAACTTACCTTTTTCAGCTCCAGTTAGTCCCATTGTACATTCAGATAACCCAACATTGGACACCGACGAATTTTCATCCGGTTTACCCGCTGGATCTAGTTTTATCGATGGGTAATTATCACTTCTTTTTTTTTCAATATTATTGTTATTATTATTATTTCTTTTTTCATTATTTACAACACTACATACACTCGAAAAAAAGGAAGCACGATAATAAGTCATCCGTGCCTTTTGAAATTCTCGAATTGACTGTTTAAAAACAAAAAACAAAACAAAACAAAAGAATGAAGAAAAATAATTGCGCATGCGCATTTCGAAACGCGCGATAACCCTTCTATCAATGCAGAGAACACGCCGAATTCTAGTTTGCCGATGGCTTCCGCGGGTGTGGTGTTAAATAATATATACACTTGATATATTATTAATGTTTTGATAATTAAATTTACAATAATGAAGCTACTATTGTACCTAGCATTGTTAGAAAATATTTGTATTTTTGTACGAGGGTTATATATCGCCAAAAATCTTACCAACTTTTCGGAAAGAAGGTGACGCTTATGTTCTTTGTTATCGTTTATTATTTATGTATTGCTATATGAGGTTATGTGAGCATTGTATGTTAAACGTCACTTACTTTTCTTAATAATAAATTCATAAAAGACAAGGTCCTTATATTCTTCTTATTTTTCTCGTACAATATCTTCCTTTTTCTTTTACTCTCTTTCTCTCTCTCTCACACACACACACACACACACACACACTTCAAACAAGTATACATATTTTCATTCTGAAATTGGAAGTGGAGGTTAAGTCTCATGCCTTTGTTTATATTTTGTAAGGGGAATCAGTTTGAGGTAAATTCATGAATGATTGTCTTTGATTTTAGGATGGATAATACAAACAGACTGGATATCTCAGGGATTGGTATGTCAACACCACACATCTCTCATTTGGCACCCACAAATTCTTTAAATATATTATCGCCCAGTCCACAACCGACTAGTTCTCAGTCTAGCACCGTGGATTTTAGTACATTCAGTGGCCTTAAAAACGTCAATATGCAAGTACCATCAGGTATGGTAAATTTTGCTGGATTTCCAGGTATTAATGCAATACCTGGGAAGAAAGACAATCATGAAGGAACTTGTGAGGTAAATATTTATCATGTAGTAACAAATGTTAATAAAGTAAGAATACTATCTTATATGTTTTCTTTTATCTTCTTTTTCTTTTTTTTTTCTTTTTTTTTTTTACAGATCTACGTGGGTAAAACCTGTGCACAATTTGTTGGAAATCAGACCGTTTACATTTTGTATCCAATGACTCAAAAATTGCTCGAAGACAAATTGATCCAAGCTTTTGGTGTTATAAACTTTTCAAAGTAAGCATATTATTTATTAGAACTACTTCATTGGAAAGTAGTAATGATACAATTTGACATTTATGTTTTGTGATGACAGTGATTTATCTTCCAATTGTGAAAGCTACGCCAAACCATCTTTATGTTACTCAACATTTCCTATTTGTCGAAACCCACCAAATAATCCAAAACCAAAGAATAGTGAATTCTCAGAATTCAGTAGTAAATTGTTTAATCGTCTTCAGTCTAATCAAGATGAACATTTGGAGGATGGTGATGGAGAGGATATGTTAGATGATTATACAAGAACGCATGGACTTCCTAGAAAAAGAAGTCCTACGTTAGGTCCTGGTTTTGAGTTCAATCCAAGCAAAGAGAGAAAAGGAAGCAATCAGAAAATAATAAATCAAAGTTACGGAGATAGTCGTTCGTCCAATAAAAACGAAATGAATCGAAAATTACGAAGAATATGTCGGGAGGAATGTGAACTGTTGGAAAATGAATTATGTAGGACAGAATATGCGATTGCAAAAAGACATCCATTAATTGGACAAGTGCCTTTACTCGAATGCTCTGATTTACCACTTAAAGGCAGTCCAGAAGCTCAAGATTGTTTAAGCGTTGGTATATCTACAAAAAATAATGTACAAGAAAGTTAGTATTGTTAATTTTGTATTACTTTCTATACATAGAAATGAATACACATTGTTATGTATATTAATTTACAGACGATTACTGTTTTTGGGGCAATGGAGAGTCTTATCGTGGTACAGTGAAAACAAGCATTAGTGGTAGGCCTTGCTTGAAATGGTCTCATCTAATAATGCTTCACATTTCTAATTATCCCGAATTAGCTGGGCGACATTCATATTGTAGAAATCCGGCTGGTCAAGAAATACAGCCTTGGTGTTTTGTTGATGCTAATAATAGAACGCAAAAAGAATTTTGTCATATACCTAAATGTGGTAAGTTATTGTACAATCTGTTTATGTATATGTCTATTACACAATTAATTATTTTAATTATTAATTTTAATTTTATCTTACAGTTGAAAATTTGTGGATTTATGCGGTTGTTGGTTTTGTACTAATGGGAGGGTTTGTTACTATAATAATTTGTTATTGCTGTTGCTACAGAAGTAGAAAGTCCAGAAGACAAATGAATCACTTACCCTCAAATAAAGTTAGTAATAAGAATATCTTACAATCTCCAAGATTTTCTTTATCCTATGATACATTTCATATTTTAGATGTTGACTGGAATACAATGCGACAAAAACATATACGATGGAAGACGCAGTACTACACAACCTATGGAAATGAGTTCTCTTTT
This sequence comes from Vespa velutina, assembly GCF_912470025.1. Lineage (NCBI taxonomy): Eukaryota > Metazoa > Arthropoda > Insecta > Hymenoptera > Vespidae > Vespa > Vespa velutina. The sequence continues at coordinate 619,890 of NC_062206.1, forward strand.
AGCTGGACCAGGCAACACGACTCCAGGTACAGGGACATTAAGTAGTGGTAGTAGTAGAACCTCGAATAACAGAGTACCACAATTTACCACAAATAATGTGGTATTATTGCAAGAACTTGGAGAGGGTGCTTTTGGTAAGTAAATTAAAGTTTGTAAATATATTGATTTGATAAATGCTTGCTTTCTTATTTATTATTTATGAAATAATTTCTTTTCTTTTTCTTTTTATCTATACACTTTTAAAACAGGAAAAGTATATAAAGGAGAACTGCAGACTGGCAATAAATGTGAACCACCTATATATGTCGCCGTAAAGACATTAAAAGAGAATGCAAGTCCAAAAACACAGAGTGATTTTAAAAGAGAAGTCGATCTAATGACGGACCTTCGACATCCAAATATAATCTGTTTGTTAGGTGTTATATTGAAAGGTGAACCAATGTGTATGCTGTTCGAATATATGACACAGGGGGATTTGCACGAATTTTTAATCTGTCATTCGCCAAGATCAGATGTTCCATTGAACAATGTAACTGGAAAGATATTGGAGCAACCAGAATTTCTTCATATCGCATTGCAAATAGCATCCGGTTGGTTTCAAATTAATTTCAATCCATGGAATTCAAATACCCAATCGATTGATATACATTTGATAATTTCTCTTTAATCGAACTTATTTATATAGGCATGGAATATTTGGCGAGCCATCACTATGTCCATCGTGATTTAGCTGCTAGAAATTGTCTAGTAGGAGACAATCTCACCGTGAAAATCTCCGATTTCGGATTGTCACGTGATATTTATAGCAGTGACTATTACAGAGTTCAATCTAAAAGCTTATTGCCAGTACGATGGATGCCACCGGAATCGATTTTGTATGGTAAATTTACTACGGAATCGGACGTTTGGAGTTTCGGCGTTGTACTATGGGAAATTTATAGTTACGGTTTGCAGGTTAGGAAACACACAGTTCATTAACGTTTCTTTTTAATAATCTTTAACAACAATGACATTCTTTTCAATCGTTACCATTTATTAACAGCCATATTACGGATATAACAATCAAGAGGTAATCGACATGATACGTTCTCGTCAATTATTACCATGCCCAGAGGATTGTCCAACGATGATATATAGTTTGATGATAGAATGTTGGCACGAGGTAGCCAATCGAAGGCCACAATTTCCAGAGATTCATCATCGCCTACACAATTGGTATATGAATCAAACTTATTTGAGCGACTTTTGCAATGAATCGATTACGAGTTATTCGGGGAGCAGTCACAAGAGTACCAATAAGACAAATTCAACGCAACTCTCAGCTCCTATATACAAAGCCGCTGATCAAAAGGAACAATTGTTTAAGACCAATATGGATTCATTGGTATGCAATTTAAATGATCACAATAATGCATTGAAGTTGCACCAACAACAAAACTTTTCAAATCCGGAATCCATCGTCGAGCAAAGAACTGCTTCTATTTTTAACGATCACAGTAATACACCTAACAAGACTGTTAATTATCAATCGCAAACTAATAATGTTAATTTAAACGATTACGATGATAACAAACAGTGTTGCTCGCCGAAATTGAGCGGTGCGAAAAAAGTTTTACCATCAGTTCCTCAACCGATAATAGGTAAAACGACAAATGCGTCGAATGGCACGAGACCAATGCAAAATGGTGCACAATTAGTCGTCAGGTTACCAGATCCGAGTAAAGTAACTACCGAAACCAGGGTATCTAAGTGAAAGAGGAAAGAAGAAAAAACGTAAACAAACAAAATCGATGATCCTAAAGGACATTACGAAAGGAAACATTTATTATTCTAACGCATTTAAGCGTTTTCACGATTGATGTGAAATCGCGTTTCGAAATAAGTCCACGTTTTTATCGTAATATATATGTGTATATATATATATATATATATACATATATATATATATACATACGTGATCTTTTTATGAATTATATTTACTTAGCTCGGATAGGATGACTCGTTCTTTTTTTTTTATCGTCATCTTTTTTCTACGAACGAAATAAAAACGTTTTCTATACGCGTTTAAGCCCCCATATGCTCTCAACTTCCCCCATCCAGTAACTCTATTCAAAAGAAATATTTCATATTAAGTTACCCCTCCGACCGCGGATGATTTTAATATATATATATATATATATTTTTTTTTTTTTTTTATTTGTAAAAAACATCATGGGTGAATTTTATATATTTTCTGTAGGTTTATATATATATATATATATATATCTGTGCGTGCATCTGTATGTGTGTGTGCGTGTGTGTATGTATCCGCGTGTGTGTATATGTGTGATAAGCATTTCATAAAAGCAATATTATTTAGAAGCATAACTGATGAAATAACGTATCTCTATATATCTCAAATACATGAAATAAAATGTATTAATTGAAATATTATACAAATTCAATACTAGGGGATTAATAGGCCTCGCTAAAAAAAATTCAAATTTTAATGTAAAATAATTTAAAAAAAAAAAAAAGAAAAGAGAGAATTTTGTTTGTTAATCCGCGAAGGGAGGGGTATATATTAAGTATAAACGTCAATGAACGTGAAATGAATGATAATGTCTTTATCATTATCATAATACATCCTTTAAAAATAATCTAATGGTATTTAAATAATGAAATTATTATTTCTTCATATAATAACGATATCGTGCTTTCTTCTATTTTATAGATATGCCAAAATATTTATATCGAATTGAATATGGACTGAATCGCATCGGATAAATTAATAATCATAGCATTTGATAAAAATATCTAAGATATATGAATCTATCCTTGGATATATTTATCTCTAATAAGGATATAATTATATGAAATTTTTTTTACACCGAATTTTTCTACCTTCGATTGATCTATTTATAATATTAAAAAAAAAAGGGAGAAAAAAAGAAAAAAAAAATTGGAAAAAAAACAAAACGAAAGAAGTAAAAAAGGGAGAAAGGAAGAAGAGAAAGAAAACAAAGGCTGGTTTTATATCGTTTCCTTTTTATATTATTATTATTATTATTATTATTATTATTATTATTATTGCAATAAGAGGTTGTGAAGCGATTCGACTGTTGTATTATCACGTATGCATATGATTGTGTTTAATACGTGTTATGATATTAAGTTTTCTATAAAAAACGAAACGTACACTCACATATTTCTCGATATATATGTACATTAACTATATATATATATATATATGTGTGTGTGTATTTATATACAAACATATATATATATATATACATATACATAATTCGTTCTTTTGTATGCGTATACACATAATTAGCGTTGCTGCATTCTTCTCCTCCATAATCCTAAGAACGAAACAGATTTATATTTTAAAAAAGGTATCGTCATGGTACGTCTTAAAGCTAATCGATCGATCAAATATGATAAATGTACTGATAAAAAAAAAATGTGCTAATGAAAAAAAAAAAGAAAAAGAAAAGAAAAGAAAACAACCATAAGGAAGAGCTATTGCCCTCGTAAAATAGCGAACGATGTTAAAATTTAATGCTGTCGTTTGTGTGTATAAAAAAAAAAGAAAAAAAAAAAAGAGAAAAAAAATAAGAAAGAAAAAAGGAAAAAAAGGAAAAAAAAAAGAAAGAGAAAAAAAAAGAAAAAAAAAAAAGAAAACCCGATAATTAATGCGATTTCATACCGTGTATGTGTATAGAACGTAGAGCGAATAATAATTTTTAAAATGCTCTAAGATAAGATCTTAGAATTTGTTAGAGATCGTCTAACATAAGTGTTTCGAGCGAGAGTGTGACTGATTGATATTGTATTATACAAATTTTTTTTCTCTTTTTTTTTTTTTTCTTTTTCTAATCATTTTTCTATTACGAGAAACGTTAGAGATCGTTCCGTCAGGGTTTTAAAGAAACGAGAAAGAAAATCGAGAAAAAAAAGGAGAAAAAAGAAAATAACTATTCAATCTAATCCAATCTAATTCGATAGAATGAAAGAGAAAAAAACAAAGTGACTGCCTGGATTTTTTAAATTGTAAGGAAATATTCTGAAAAAAAAAAAAAAAAAACAAACAAAAACTGACGAGCCTCTTCGACGCGCTATTTGTAATAATAAACTGTTTTCGTACTTTTATTAGACGCGTCGAATAAGTTTTAGTCTCTAAGTTAATTTATACCTATATAAATAAATAAATTATATATATATATATATATATATATATATATATATATATATTAAGTCAAGTATAATATACAATTCATGTTTTTTATATATATATGACGTGTTTGTTATATCTATCCTTTGTGTGTGTGTGTGTGTATTTATGCATTAGACGAACATTCATTTTTCACGTAATCACGGTGGTAATAGAGGTGAAAGCATTCACCATTATCGAACGGGAATTTTTTTTTATTTATCAGACATATACAATCTTGACGTATCCCCGTTCATTAGGGTCAAAACGTGGAATAATGATTTCAGATACGGTTCAATATATTACCATACGTATATATACATATATATATATACATATATTTTTAGGTCGCCATTAGTATCTTTTATATTTTCTTATAACTGTATATTCAATAGAACTGGTTTACGAAGAACGGTCACCGATGATCGTTCTTCGAGTTTCTTTAATACTCGCGTTACTTCAATATATTTTTGATAATGGATTAGCAGCCAATGGTTTGATATGGGACAAGTATCGACAAAATTTCGTTCAATTATATTCGATACCGAGATTCGCAGCTTTAAATGAGGAGATACAAGCGAGACGACGACGATCCGAATTGTACATTTTTCATCATGAACCCATCAGAGCGGCTTACTATGAGGTTTTATTCTTTTTTTCTTTCTTTCTTTCTATTTTTTCTTTTTTCTTTTTTTCTCTTTTTTTTTTTTATATTTATACATATTTATACATATATAAAAAAATGAGCCATTGATATTGAAAGTGAGGCAAGTCTATTTTATGAAAAAAAAAAAAAGATAATTGCAGCTAATTTTTATTACGAATTAACGTAAAATTTATGTTTTCAATCAATTCGCAATAAATATCTTTTTAATATCAATATAAATTACTAAATTACTAGTAATTTATTTCTTAGTTATTTATTAGTTTTTTATTTAATTACTTAATTTTTCTTTCTTTTTTCTTTTATTTTTTTTTTTCTTCCTTTTGTTGCATATCTCTTGGATCCCAGGATCCTCACGTGGTCATGTTCTACGAAAACAACACCAAAATTCGAGGTATTTCCGGCGAAGTATGGACGCTACTAGCTGATTATTTAAATTTTACGTACGTAAACGATAATATTATATTAATATCTTAGAGTTATATTTAATCGTTAACGTGTGTTGGCGGAGAGAGAAAGAAAAAAATCGAAATTATATTAATCATCGAATTATTTTTGAATTATAATTTTTTTTCTTAGATTAATACCAGTGAAAAGCAAATCTAATACATTCGGTGAACCTTTGGAAGATGGTACCTACGACGGGGTCATGGGTATCTTTAAACGTAACGAAACTGATATCATTTTGCGAACCGGACTTTATAAGTTTCGTAAAAAAGATATGGATTATACTATTCCTATTTATCGTACCGGGTACAATTTAATTTACATTTCATTAAACTTTATTAGAATATAAAAGATCAATATAACGTTGAAAGATTTTATTCAATTTGTATGAACATTGATTTCATGACGTAAAAAATTAATTTTTCTTTTTTCTCTTTCGTGTGTTTTCATTGTTTATTCTTTTTCTTTTTTCTTTTTTTTTTTTCTATCTCGTTTTTTCAGATATAATTTGCTAATACGTCCGAAATGGCAATACGATAATATGTGGTTAATAGAAATGTTCTCGATAAATACCTGGTACTTCATTATATCCATATTCGTGATTCTCTGTCTTTTCGGTTATTTCGCACAAAAGATACCAGAAATAAATACTGAAGATAATAAAACCAAAATCAATTTCAATTTGAGCGATCACATCTTTCATACGTTCGCTATAATGTGTTCCCAAGGTAAAAATAATGTATAGGATCGATAAAATCATTCTAGATCAGAGATTCCCAAAGATTCGGTCGTATTAAAATTATATGTATGTTTATATACAAATTTATAATCGCATAAATCTTTAAATGATTAAGAAACTTAAGTTGAACAATAAATTTTGACAATAGGATTTCGTAGAAAAAAAAAAGAATTAATTCGATCAATAATAAAAAAAAAAAAAGGAGAAAAACAAAGTAAAAAACAATTTTCAAAACAATTTCGATACATCGTTCGATACATCGAGCCATTGAGAATGAATTGCGCGGGCAAATTTGAATTTTCTTTTATATTTTGGGAAACTTTGTTTTAGATAATTAATACGATAATAATAATAATAATAATAATACTTTAACGATAAAAAGTATTTACTTTTTTCTTAGGATATCTACCATCGGATTACTTCGACAAATTCAAGATACTTTCCACTTCGAAGAATATTTTTTCATGGCTAATATTTTTAACCTTTAGCTCGCATTTGATATATCGTATGACCAACAGAGAAGTGATACCACCATTCAATAATTTCGATGATTTATTAAGCAATACCAATTATATTATACTGAGTTTTCGTGGATCAATGGTACATGAATCCTTCGAGGTATAAAATTATTTTCGAATTATTCATTATGATAGAACATGTGATTAACCATAAGATGTTCTTTTTTCTTCCTTTTTTTCTGTTTTTTCTTTTTTTTTTTTTATTTTGTTATCTTTTTCATTTTTTTAGAAAAAAATGAAAATTATAATAAATAATAATCCAAAATGGAAAAATCGTATAAAGTTCATGGACAATGAAAGAGATATATATAGAACAGCGTGTAATAATAAAAACAAATATGCGATATTCGAAGTACACGATACGTTTACTGTTATAAGTAGATTCGTTTGTACATTAATGCCTATTGGTAATCTTTATTATAAAACATGGATTACATTCGGAATTCAAAAACATCTACCGTATAAGAGAACGATCGATATCGCGTAAGTTTATTATCATAAATTAAACAGTATGATTCAATTATATTAAATCATTATTTCAAATCAAATTGTTTTTCAATGAAATATATACTTCGATTCGTATAGGATCATAAAGATGCAAGAAGTTGGATTGGTTGATTGCTTGAAGGAACGCTGGTTGTTAACAAAACTCGACAATAAGGAGAACAATCGTTTCGAGAAGATCGACTTCGATCAAATTTACGTTATATTCTGTATTTTATCGATAGGATTTTTAGCAGCCATTTTGGTACTCGCCATAGAACACATCGTCTTCTTCTACGAATCGAAATTAGACGTGAAAATTGAGAAACGAGTTAGACGTAAAACAGTAAAGATATTAATTAAATAACGAAATAAATAGAATCGTGTTTATGATGATGATTTTTCGAATTTTTAAAGACGATGTAAAGAAAAAAAAAAAGAAAGGAAAAAAATTAAAAGAAAAGAAAAGCCAATAATCCAATAAATCAATGTTGAATAAGTAAATCTTGATTAAAAAAAAAAAAAAAAAAAAAAAAAAAAAAAAAAAAGAACGACCGAATCAACAATAAATAATTATATTAAATAATTAATTACCTTGTAAACTGATGATTGATTGTTTTGGCCATGATGATTGATTGTTTTTTATTCTTATGGGGGTCCTATATAAAAAAAAATATATTATCTAGGTAAACGAGATTGGATCATATAAAACGTTTTCGATAAGAGAACGTCATTTTTCGTGGCTGTTGTATTTAATTGCTTACCTTCTCTTCGGCTTTGACAATAATGATGAGGAGATGATGACGAAGAGAACGCCATTTTGAACATCGTCCGTAAACATATTAGTCTTATTCAAATAATAATAAATACCACGTAATAGTGGATAACGTGTATATTAGATAAATAATTATGTTTTCGTGTTCTAAAGTTTTTTTTAACTTTTTCGCTCGTATTGATGCTCGTTTCGTCATCATGCTTGAAAATTAGCGTGATCGTCATTGAAACGTATTAATTAATATCCGAATATCCGTAATTTATGTAATAACGCGGATTTGATTGAATTTATTCATAATAACGAAATATGATTGTCCGACATCGCTACGTTACGTTAAAATAATTTCATTCGAATCAACGATGTTAAATGAAACAATGCTTTTTAGCTTTATTATACTTGTCGCTTTATACCCTTCGCGTTAATCATACTTTATCCGATTTAGTCGAAGATAATGTTGTTGAAAAAAATAGAAAAAGAAAAGAAAAAGAAACAAAACGAAAAAAAAGCGACGATCTAACGATAAACATATGTATGTTGCTGTAACTTAAAACATTGTTGTTTTCAATCTTTTTTTTGTTTTGTTTTTGTTTCGTCGTTCATCTATATATTATGGTTATTCTCTTATATACGTACATGTATATTCATATATATATGTATATATGTAATATCGTGAGCTATCAATCTTTTATAATAGATGATATTCTATTTTAATATAGCCGAATTTCCGTTTCCATTTGTCATGTTTTATCATCAGTCACATAGTTATTTATTCTATAACGAAATGTCATTGTGTAATACTATTGTTTGTAATATATATATATATATATATATATATATTAAATATATTAATAAAATAAAAAAAAAATTTTGAATGATCTTATTTAATTATTTTTTAATGTCATTTTTAAAATATTAATTTTAATTACTTTCGCATTATCTTTCATAATTTTATTCTTATTTCTAATAATTAATATTAGAAAAAAAAAAAATATATATATATATATATTATTAAACGATATACACATATCTAGATTAATCGATCCTCATAACAGGATTAATTTTAATACAATATAATGTGTAATAATAAAATAAAACTTAAAAATTATTAAACATTTCAATTTATACTTCATTTCTATCGTCGATTTATCAAAAATATTTAACGTAACTCGCACATTAGAAAATAATGAATGTACCTAAAAATATTAGTCTTTTCTATCTCACTCTCTCTCTCTCTCTCTTCCAGATTATTTATATGTGTTTCTATTTTTACCAAATAGGTTTTTACTAGGAAACATTAACTAATGTCATATAATGACACTTTGCATTACGATAAACAACACGGAAGGATAACACATGACTAATGGAAATGGAAAGGGGATGAAAAAGGTAGGGAGGGATGAGGGAGAGGATGAAAAAACTCGGTCGCATGAAAAGAGAGAAAGAGAGAGAAAGAGAGAGAAAGAGAGTAAAGAGAGTAAAGTATATGTATTGGGGTGGTGTGTTACACAAACTCTGCTATAAAAAATCTGTGATTGTTACGTGTGCAGAAAGCTTAATATGGGGAAATTAGATAACATAAATCGTTATCGAAATGTCTGCCCCCTCTATCTGTGTAATATTTGCTCGCATGCTAAATTATTAACGAACACGCGATTTTACGGTTTATATTTCTCACTAATCGAAATCGAGGAACGTCATTCTTAAACTTTACAGTTCAGTGACAAAATCTAATTCTAAGTCAGATTTGTTCGTTTGTTATTATTTTTTTCTTTTTCTATTTTTTAACACCATGAGACGTATCCTATTGATGGCAATCATTCAAAATCTATTAGTGATCTCGCATACGATTGGTGGTTTAATATGGAACAAAAATCTTGGAAACTTCGTACCGATATTCAGCATTCATCCTTACTCGACTCTTCATCGTGAATTATTATTGAAACAACGGGAAATCGAGACGCATAATTTTCAAGGGCAAATCATTGAACTTACCTACTTTCAGGTAAAGGAAAAAATAATAAAAATAACAATAATAATAGTAATAATAATGATGAAAAATAAAAAGCACATTTCTTCTTTTTCTTTTTCTCTTTATCACAGCAAAGAAATATAGTGTACTTCTATAAAAATGATACCAAGATTACAGGACTTGTCGCGGACATATGGAATTTGCTGGCTGACTCATTGAACTTTACGTAAATTTCAAATAATTATGAAATATTATTATTGTCGTACTATAATTGATGTTTTAATCGAATCTTTTTTTTTCTTTTCTCTTTTTTTCTTTTTTTTTTTTTTAGATTAAAATCAATACGCACGAACGAAACGTTTTCTGGTAATCATAAAGACGATATTTTTGACGGTTTGTTAGGTAAACTTCAAAGACATGAAACCCATGTAGTACCAAAGATAGAAATGTATTCTAGCCGATTTGCGGCCGCTGATTTTACACCTGCACTCTGGAGTACTACGTACGTAATATAATATCCATATATATTAAATGTAACGTTTAATATAAAATATATTAAACGTAATATATAGACAACGACTATTCATTAAACTGAAATACACGCACGATAAAAATTGGATGCTGTATTTATTCTCATGGAAAGTATGGTATTCGATTTTAATGATGTATTTAATATTAACCCTGTTCAGTCACATATCGCAAATAATATTTTGTTATTACGTCGAAAAAATCAAACAAAAAGCATACTTCATTGATCATTGTTTCTACAATTTCGCCATGATGTGCAAACAAGGTAAGGATCATTGATTATTTCTTTTTCTTTTGTATCTCTTCCTAATCATCGTCGAGAATTATCGTAAATTTTCACGAACTTTATATATCCATAATAATTAATATTTCAGGTTGTATCCCGAAGGAATTCGAAGGAAGATCACGAATTTTAGAATTATCGCTCGGTTTGTTCTCAAGTTTAATTCACATAGCATTTTCAGCTTTGATATTTACATACATGACGCACAAAATTTATGTAAAACCTTTCAAAGATCTTGATCATTTGAGAAATCATACAAATTATAAGATCGTTACTCTAAACGGATCTATTCCTTATTTAGCATTTGTGGTAAATATAAGATTTTTCTTCTTTAAAAAAGAAAAAAATAAAGGAAGAAAAAAAAACGTGGAACAAATTCGCAAAAACAACGAACAACCTTCTTATAATATTCGATTATATTATTAGACTTTATTATATATATACATATGTATATAATTATTAATTGATATTTTAGAAAGGTTATCCAGTTTTGAATGAACTCTTTGAAGAAGAACGATTACTTATCATGCAAACGGAGAGGGAGATGTACAGAAAGGTTTGTTCTAACGAGTACACCATGTTTTACGACGAGGACGTGTACAACGCAAAACAAAAATATTTTTGCAAATTGAACCCCATAGGCATGCCATATTTTACGACATGGGTTGCATCCGCCATAAGTAAAAATTTCAAATATAAAAGAACGATAGATATAGGGTAAATTTAAATTCATTCACGTGTATATAATTCGCCGACACGCGAAAAAAAAATTATATATATACTATTATACGAAAAATAAATAATAATATATCGTATTATATCGTTAGCATCATAAGATTGCACGAGATTGGTTTGGTATCAAAATTGAGAAAACAAATAGCATTTTACAATATGAAGGACGTGGAATGGCAAAAACCAAATCCAATTGAAATGAATCAAGTGTCTTTGATCTTCATTATGTTATCTGGCGCGTCCGTTTTATCAAGCATTATATTCATTATCGAAAATTTGATATTTGTTTGGAATCATCGAAAGGCACGATTAATTTACACAAAGAATAAACTCCAACGACGATTGATTTATTAAGAGTTCGATATATTGATTTAAGAATATATATATTTCTTTTTCAATCGCTCATCCATCTCGAAAATATATATTCATATATGAATTATTTTCTTTCAAAGCCTTTTTCTCTCTCTCTCATCCCTTATCCACAATTAATTTTGTCAAGGATATTTTCAATAGTTTTTTTTTTTTTTTTTTTTACGAACTAGAAGAGAAAAAAGTAAAGAATTTTTTAAAACAGAATTAAAGAGAATTTTTTATAACATTTTCTATATCGATTTTATATGTTTATTATAAGGAAACGTAGTTTCTTTGTTCTTCGTTTGAAATTCGCGGTATATCGTATCGAATCGATACGATACGATATACTATACGATTATTCATTGTAGTCACGTGAAATATCTTCGATGTCATATCGATTTATATCGAGTATTTTACTCATGTGATTACTACACACACTCGAGTCGACATCCCGCTGGTCAGAATTCGTAATTTCATAGAACTCTGTTCCTTCGTTTCTCGTTCGTTGATATAATTCGAATAGATCGTAAAATGGGAGCATCCGTAGTACCAATATTAGTATTTACCATTTTGTGGGGAGCTGTTGGTATAGCTTTACCTTGTTTCGTACCTACTGGACCAAATCGTGGGTATGATATATATACATTAAATATTTTAATACGGCCCATCCCACTGTGGTCTATCTGTCAATGAAAAATTTTCCCATAGATCTAAAGATATTCTTTTTGAATTAATTATTTCTATTTCTCTATTTCTTAATTTTTATTTCTCTCTGCATCCACTTTAGAATACTACAAGTTGTTCTCATATTAACAGCGTTTACTTGTTGGTTATTGTAAGTATCATTCAGTGATTAATATCAAAAAAATATTCTATCGTTAAAGACATATTATTATTCCAGCTGGTTGTGTTGTTACATGGCGCAAATGAATCCATTAATTGGACCAAAATTATCAAACACGACTATACTAATGATGGCTCAAGAATGGGTTAGTTTTATTCCTTCTTCTTCTTCTTCTTCTTCTTTGCTTTCTATCATAATCCTCAATCTATTTAAAATTCAATCATGTTATCATTAATGAGTTAATACATTTATTAACAGGTTAAGATTAATATTTTAATTAAACGATGATTTATTTCATTTTAGGGTTCAAAGATCGAACAATGAACAAATAAATGTAATTGATGTAATATGAATTTCTCTGTATGTATATATATACTTCTTATAAATTACTTAAATGAATATATTCCAAGAAACTAGGGTATACCACTGTTATATAGACGATATGCTTCTATTTATCAATATGAAATTACAATTATGTGTATATATCTATATATATATAATTGTAATTTCCAAGTTAAAATATTTGTACAAATAATCTTAGGTTACATATATGATCCAAATAACAAGTGTCGTATTCGTAATACAAATGGTTTCTTCTCGATTAATTGTAAGATATAATCACGTACATTTTTGTCTTCGAATATCCATCTATATTAGTATTATTATTATAATAATTATTATTATTGTTGTTGTTGTTGTTATTATTATTGATTGAAAAAATTGTAGTAGAAATTAACCCAGTTAGTTCTAAAATGTAATTGAAATTTTATGTTCCATGCTCAAGACAACAAAGATGGTATTGCTTTTATTATTATACCTTGTAAATATAAACTGCCAAAGTTGTATCAATGTGCATTTAAAATAATTCCATAAAAAGAAATTGGATCAAAGTGTACAAGAACCATTTTATCAAGTAAATTGAATTTTTCAATTTTCTTCGCTAATTCAACGACTAATCGTAAAACTAATTATCGATAACTTTATTTTGCAATTATTACAAAATTGTAGTAGTTAGCAAAATGTATGTTTTATTATTAAAAAAAATCTATTATATATACACATTTATCTTTATAGACATATATAAATTTAATCAATCGATTAAATCACTTTTTCCTATATTCTACTATACAAGTATATACATGTTATATAGTAATAAGCTTAGATATACACTATATATAAATACATTAGATCGAATTGGATTGCTTTGGCTCCATTTTGATCGAGTTTAAACATGTGAATAATGAATATCTTCTGAGAAGGATTTATTTTTATAATAACTTTATCTTTACTCACATTTAATACCCTGTCTTTGCAATATATGAATTAATAATATTTTTATACCTTTTCACAAAAAGATCCAAATTTAAACTCATTCAAGGTTTCACATGTTATATTCATTATTAGAGCTGAAAAAAGTTGATTACGTTCTCTTTGTATTTCATTGTTATTTTCTATTGCCTCTCTCAGACGTCTAAGCTCTTTAACCTTTTCTTTTTCTAAACTAAGATGTTCTTCTCTAAGCGTTTTCATTTGTCTCTTTCTTTGTGTCCTTAATTTTATTCTTTCACGTATAGTATTTGGTTTTGTATCACATACTATTTGCGTATTACCATCGTAATGGTCTGATTGATCGAGCTGATCGGATAATACTTCGATAAATTCATCATCTGCTACGGACTTTCCAGACAATGAACTCTCACTATGAACAAAATTTTGAGATATCTTTTCGTTATCTTCGCTTTTAACTAAATTCGTATTTATCATATTAGGAATATCTATAGTATAATCCTTTTCATAAATTTTTTGTAAATAATCATAATACTCCCATGTAATTCTATCCTTTCCCATTGACGATTTCCTAATATTATCACGGATCTTGATGTACGTTCTTTTCAAATTTCTAAACTTTTTATCTAAATTTTCAGCTGACACGTAATAATTTTTCTTCTCAAATTCTAATGCTATTTCTTTCCAAAGAGTTTTCTTTTTTATCGTAGAATCTCTAAATTTTTCTTTCCTAGCATCGTAAGCTTCAATGAGTAACAATGTCTTACTCCTTGTCCAGACAAACGAGGTATCTGAAATCAAACGTTTAATACTATTAATATATTATTATTTAAGATTTAATTAAAACATATATACCAATTGTAAAAGACATTAGACTGTCAAAAGAATTCATTTAATACAATTAATAATAAATATATTTCCTCTAACAACGTGTACCAACCTGCTATTGCATTTATACTTCTTACTTGATATTCCAAATTAGCACCATTTAATTTAATATACTCTGCAACAAAAACAGGATCTGGAAATTAAAAATGTCTATGCGTGAATTTTTTATAAACTTCAATCAAATTATTTATATGTATTTCAAATCGATTGATAAATTACCACTTTTCAATCTTGCGTGAACGTCCTTTGTGTCTCTAATAGTGTAAATATAGTTTCCCAAGTTATATTGACATTCAATTTCATCCATGATATATTTTACCTAAAAGCGAAACATGACCTATGCGACAATTTGTTTCATAATTTCACATTTGTATTTCAAATAATATTATTTTTAATTAATATACGTTCTACTACGATATTACTATAATAATAATAATAATAATAATAATAATGATTATGATGATAAAGTTTTCGTGAAATTTATGAAATATATCTTTTGGTAATGCATTATAGAAAAACGAGTACCTAGCTATACACTAATGAATAATGTTATCATACAAGAAAATAATCTAAACTTTTGTTCCTATCATAGATAAAATAATATTTTATCTAACGTTCATTGACGTCACTTTACAACAATATTAAATACATTATTCGAGTCCCTTTATAAAATAGTATTATTTGACATATGTTTATTAAGATATATATTTTTCGGATAAGAATTTTGGTTAGAAAAACATGTCGTCGAAAAGAAATATTTGTCGAACATTGTCGACTTTAATGTGCACTGATACGAACATAAGATTTATATCTTTCTTACTGTTTCGATATAACCACTCCGATCGTTCCCTAGGACGTTTCTTGCTGCTCAACGCTCAGTGATCAAGGAATTTGTTACAAATGGCGACTTATTCAGTGAGCCAGCCAGTATAGCGAAGCCGGAAGAAAGCGTTTAATCAGTATTGCCAACCTTTATCCGACGAGTTATCCTCAGTAGTACCAATATTAAATACGTATATCTTTTTCAGCCAATCACATTGCGATATTTTTAATTCGAAAATTCACCACCAGAGCGCGCCTCGTTCAACCTGAATTTCTACTGGAGTTTTGGTGTATCGCCTTTAATTATAACATGAGTACATTGAAGACAAACAACAATGGAGGCTTGTAACGCTGTTGAGCGCGAAGTTGACAAAGTTCTATTGAAATTTGGTGCTATTAACGAACATGCAGATAATGTTTTACGTGATTTAATAAATCATATCGAGTCGTTAAAAAAGGAATTAGAAGAAGGTAAGAATTACGTGATATATTAAGATATATGATGTCCTTGACTCGACTCTATACAATTTCGTTTTGTTGTTATGATTCAGCAGAAATCGTGATGAATTTTGTCAGATTATAACAGGATTATATTAAAACTTATTACACGAGAGTAACGAAATAAAGTTTGTAAAGGTTTTAATATAAGGCCAATTATTTTTTCATATTTATAACCTATTTAAAATGATTTTTTGATCGAGCCTCATTTATCAGCATTGAAACATTTTTCTTATGTACACATTAATACCTTTAAATATTAAAAATAATCTATTGTTTCTCTCAGCACCATCTGATCATGAACTGACACCTGGTCAAGTGCAGGTATTGAAACAAGCAATGACAAAGGTTCGTGATACTGTACAACGTTTGGCAACCGATCATCGAGATTTACATAGTACGGTATCTAAAGTGGGCAAAGCTATTGACAGAAATTTTATTGCCGATTTTGCAAGTACAAGTCGAGAAGATGTATTTTCTGGTCCAGAAAAATCTCATCTTCTTAATCAAGTTATCTGTCAACACTTCTATCGTCAAGGAATGCTGGATATTGCAGACGAATTGGCAACAGTAAATTTATAACCAATAATTGAGGAGGCATCTCATTATTCATAATTTTATATATCATTTTGCGTATTTGTATTTTAATAGATTATATATGGATAGTTTTTTTTTTCTTTTTTTTTTTTCTTTTTTTATTTTGATATATCAAAAAAATACTTATCGCACATACGCATACATTTCTTATAAGTTAAATAATGGCTATCTAATTGATTATAAAACCATTTTGATGAAATAGGAGATAGATTACGTATAGGGAAAATTTTTTCTTTTTTATCGCGGTACTTTATGTACAATCACTTGCTCATTTTCATATTGTAAAATACGTAGTAATAATTTTCAAGAAAACGATATAGTTAGAAATATTTTAGGAAGCAGGAATTAAAACCGACGAAGGCAGGAAAGAACCGTTCACAGAATTAAATTATATACTTGATTGTTTGAAGCAAAGAAATTTAGAACCTGCACTTGAGTGGGCTAAGAAACACAGGGAAGCTCTTTTGGCACAAGTAAATTTATATTAAAACGATAACAGTCTACGATTTTTAATGTATACGGAATTAATTAGATTTGTCCTAAAGAAGATTTTAATTATTCCAGAATTCATCTCTTGAATTTAAGTTACATAGATTACATTTCATAAGGCTTGTACAACAAGGGCCTAGTAAACAAACGGAGGCAATAATGTATGCTCGTCAGAATCTTACACAGTTTGTTGGACGTCATGAAAAAGAAGTACAAGCTTTAATGGGAACATTACTTTATTTACCTAATGGAATACAATCATCCCCGTATAGTCATTTATTAGATCCAACATTATGGCTTGACATTCATGATGTTTTTACAAAAGAAGCATGTACATTGTTAGGATTAAGCGTTGACAGTCCACTCTCGGTTTGGTAAGTTGAATAGAAGATAGATAATTGTTACAATTTTTGATTAGCAACGATGATAAGATATTTATTTCGCAGTATCAATGCTGGATGTACAGCACTTCCTGCTCTTCTCAATATTAAACAGGTTATGCAACAAAGACAAGTAACTGGTATATGGAGTGGAAAGGATGAACTTCCGGTAAATCTGATTAACAACGTTCATTGATAATAAGACAATGACAATTAATTATTTCATATCTCTCTTTTCTTTTCGTTTCTTTTTTTTTCCTTTTTTTTTTTTTTCTTTTTATCTTTTTATCTTTTCTTTTCTTTTTTTTTTTCCCCCTATAAATAGATCGAAATAGATTTGGGTAAACAAAGTCGTTATCATTCGGTTTTCGCATGTCCGATCCTACGACAACAAAGTACAGAAAACAATCCGCCAATGAAATTAGTTTGCGGTCACGTAATATCAAGGGATGCATTAAATAAGCTCACCAATGCAAACAAGTATGTTATTAGAATATAACGAAGATGAAATGTAAATCAATGTTTATTTCAATCAAATTTTTTGCTACTTTTTAAACGAATCAATTTCTTTCTAGACTGAAATGCCCATACTGTCCTGTGGAACAAAATCCAGAAGATGCTAGACTTATATATTTCTAGATTACTGTGATATATGAATATAGAGACAAATGTATTGTTAAATTATATATATATATAGTTTCGCAATATTTTTTTTTTTTTTTTTTTTTTTTTTTTTTTTTTTTCTCGTTATTTAGGTTCGAGGAATAGGACAAAGTATCACGATTGAGAGAAAAGTAACGTAATTCTTTATTTTGATTTAATGGAATTCGTGCTTTTTTTGTAAGACGAATGAGACAATTCAATTTTCATTTATGGAGTTAAAAGAAAAAAAGAAAAAAAAAAAAAAAGTAAGCGAATGTAATCTAACTTTATTATTTAATTATTTCTCTTATAAAAAGACTGATATTGAAGCAATAGCATATAATAATATTAACATGATTTTGCTTTCTCAGTTATCCTTTTTTTTTAACATTAATACTCTCTCATTAACGAATGGAATTAGAATAACTAAATTAATTATATATTCGTTTAGTTACTTGTCCTGACTATACTAATTACATTATTAATCATTGGCATTTATAACTTTTTTTACTAATGTTTTTTAACTTTTATTTGCAATTATAAAAATTAACAAATTGTGATGTACGTATATATATATATATATTGGTTGACTTTAATAGTTTATAAATGTTTAGCTGAAATCAGCAGTATGAAGTATATCGTATCATTTTATATTCTAATATTCGCTTCGTACATATATTGTGATAGTAATGTTTTCTTTTTTCTTTTTTTTTCTTTTCTTTTTCTTTTTTTTGAATGATAAATATATGATATCGATAATAATACTTTTGTAAGTACAACTAAATCATGTAAGCATTAGAATATAGATTGTTCTTTAATTTCACTCATCAAATGTATAATATATATATACATATATATATATATATATATTATATACATACTATATATAATATATTATATATTATATATTTATATATATATATATATATATAAAGTATATACAATGTTTCTTTTTCTTGTATTTATATAAGAATGTGGGTTATATATGCGTTATTAAAAATATTGCGTATTATATATCGTTATTATTTATCTTTATCGTTTAAAAATAGATTTATAATTAGAAAATTTGTATAATTTAGATTTAAATCTGCATATATGCATAAGTGACGTATGGTTGAATTGATATTTAATATTTAACAACATTCTAATAAATTATTAGATATAAATGTATTATTATTACATTTTCTTCATCTTCTTCATCATCTTAATATACGTAGCCAACGAAAATTTATCGACCAAACGATTTTAATCTTCATAGTTACGAAATTAGGGGTTAGTTTCATAGGCGAGTGTTTTATTTTCTGACACGTTTTATTAACGACACAACTTTAAAACGACATGGAATCAAAGAATAAAACCTCTAGGTAATATTAATAATGATTATAAAATTATCACTTGTATATATATATATATTTACTTTTTTTTTCTTTTTTTTTTTTTTTCTTTTTTCAATGGAAAATCTTTGACGACAAAGTAGAACTATTGCAGCTTAAAAAATAAGATAACCTATGACCCGTTGGTCAGAACTAAAACCGGAAAAGAAAGTTATTTGAAATTACTCCGCAATACAAAATTTGACGATGTCGATAAATTAATGCCGAAAGATTTGGAAGATTCTTTAAAAAGGGCAAAAGAAAATCCGACAGAACCTTTCGCTTTTTTAACCAAAATTCCGATAGAAGATACGATCGAGGGAAACACATTAACGAAAACGAAGAACGAATCAACGGAGATAGACGTAAGCGATTTAAAAAAATAATAAAAGAAAAAAAAAAAAGAAAGAAAAATTCTAAATTTCTGATGTTTCTTGAATTTAAATTTCGCGCGTTATCTGACGTGTACGATGAGTTCGAACATTAAATTTCATAATAAGTCGTTCAAACGATTCAGAATTTAATTCGTCATTTCGATTTCTTAATCGTATCGTTTGACCAATATTTACGACTATCTTGTAATTAATTTTTATCTAGAAAAAATGGATCGAAAGAAATCTAATAATTAGTCGAATTTAAATTACGCGCTTATAACCTTTAAAATGGTACAATCAGTTTGGCGCCTATTTTTTAAATTGTTCGAACGATTATGAATCACGTTGTCGTTTTGAATCCTTGATTTTTTTTCTTTCTTTTTCTTTTTTCTAATATTCGTATTATCTCGTTGTAATAAAAATTTGAACAAAGGAGATCTATATATTTTATAAAGGGATATTTAAAATTTAATTCAAGGAGAAATAAATTGTTTGGATATTAATTCTTCTTGATCGTATTCGGATTTTCTTTTTTTTTTTTGCAGATTAAGTTGGCCAACCTGATGAAACGTATAGAATTAAATAAAATTCTGTTAGAAAAAACGAATCAACGCGTGAGGGATATCGATTATCTCGTTAAACGAAGCGAATTGATTTTACCGAAAAATCAAATTTATGGTAAATTTAATTATCATTCGGGAATACAATTTTCTTTTTCTTTCTGTTTCTTTATGAGTTTGCGCGAAAAGAAGACATAATCTTTTAAACATCGAACACTTACAGACGAGAATATCTACATGAAAATAAAGTCGACCGGTAAAAAGGAATCGATGAAAGTAGAATCGTCAATCGAATATCCAGAAATTGGTAAGAAAAAAGAGTGAAAAAAGTAAAAAAAAAAAGAAAAAGAAAAAGAACGAAAAGAAAGAAAAAAAAAGAGTTCGATCATTAGGTCATCAATCGAGTGATTGATTCTTTTACGATTTCATCCAAGTTTCGATTAATCTTTTTCATTTTCTTTCTTTTTTTTTTTATATATTTTTTGTCTTGTTTATGATTATTATCTATTTAGAAAAATTTCGTCGTACCATGGACGCGACTAAGGATATGCTGAATTACGTGAAGAAAATTTCTAAAGGTGAAATGACCTTGGACGATTTACCTGAGGAACTTCTGAATCTTATAAAATCATCCAAAGAAAGTAATGAAGACATCAAAATCGATCAGTTATAAATTCCTGACGAACTCATTCCTGAGAAACTCGTTCTGGTATGTACGTATTTATATATTTATATATAATTAAAAAAAAGAAAAGAGAGAGAGAGAGAGAGAGAGAGAGAGAGAGAGAAATAATGAGAATGAAATAAATCATTTTTATTTCTTTTTATTACATATATTTATTCGTTAAATTACATATTACCATATACACATAGATAATACCATATACATAAATTAGAACAAACCATTGTTATATTATATTATATTATATTATATTATATTATATTATATATTATATATTTTATATATATATATTAACTCTTCTAACATTCTATTTTAAGCTTTATGTATATATATATATATATTAATTTTTTTTCTTTTTCACTAGACGTTAATGTCGGTTTCTTCTCTCTTTATCTCTGAAATTAGCGATCGATCGATATCATTTTAATAAGGATCTTTAAATCTCTCTCTTTTATAAGAAGATACTCTATTCGCATCGGCAGAATTGTTAAATCCTTCCCAAATTTTCTCAACCACCCACCCACTCATCCACCCACCAACACATCCATCCATCCCTTTCCTCCAGTACTTCACACAAACCTTGATCCTTCATCCCTCATCCCTCATCCGTAAAAATATCGCGACTCTCTTGTCTATAAAACGTCTTAGATCCGATCCAACGAATTTCTTTGGCGATTTTCAGATTCGATATATATATATATATTTTTTTTTTTTTTTTTTTTTTTTTTTATTCATTGTCTTTGTCTCGGAACGTGTTTTAACGTACATACATATTCTTCCTTTATTTATCGTTACAATCGAGTTTTTTGTATTATCTTGTAAGAAGGATTAAGAAATAAACAAAAAAAAAAGAACAACAACAAAGAAAGAAACGGTAAAGTTTTCTATATAAGCGTTTAATTCATTCTAATTTTTTTTTTCCTTTTTTGTTCGTTTGTTTATATTTTTTTTTTCCTTCTTTCTTTCTTTCTTTCTTTTTCGTAATTTTTTACTTCTTCTTCTTCTTCTTCTTCTTCTTCTTCTTTCTCTTCATTGCATTTATTTTTTCTTTTTTATTATTTTGTTTCTTTTTTTGTTAATTTTTTATTATTTATTATTATTATTATCATTATCATTATTATCATCAACAACGTCATCCATCATTATCATTATTATCATTATTATTATTAAACGACAATTACACAGGCGTATAAAGTCGGACCCATACACCAGCTGGTTAAATATCTCTACGTTTACAACGATACAAAGAATTTTTTTTTTTTATTTAAGCATCCTCTTTTTGGTGCCTTTAATTAATGATAAATATTCGAGAAGGTCAAGTGAGAGAGAGAAAACTATATGTATTTGTATATATGTATATATATATATATATATATGTATATAATATATAGGGGATATAGAGAAGTGTCAATCGAGGATATCATTTTACGATTCGACACGATACGTCATTTTAATTATTTCTTTTCTTTTCTTTTCTTTTCTTTTCTTTTCTTTTCTACTTCTTCCTTGTATAATTTTCCTTTATAAATTTTCTTTTTTGTCATATTTTTTCTTGTCAAATCACGAAACACGCTACCGTACCCCGCGCAAGCATCAATCGCAAAATAAATAATAAGCAATGATTTAACAAAAAAAATCGCCTAATGAAGAAACAAACACGTATCGGCATACAAAGAACTATCTCCTCCATTTTATATAACGCAGGAAGCAGCTTCAATGCTTTTTATTTCTTTTTTCTTTCTTTTGTTTATTTCTTTTTTTTTTTTTCTTTTTTATCTTCCTTTATTTATTTTTTTTTGTATTTTTTATTATTTCGTTCTCTCTTCTTTTTTTTTTTTTTGTTTTGTTCATTGCTTATTGTCTGTTCACAATAGCAGCCAACGACGAGTAACTCGCTAATTATTTTCTTCAAAAAGTTTGCGTTTATATTATTATTATTATTATTATTTTTTTTATTTTTCTTTTTTTCCTTTTTTTTTTTTTTTTTTTTTTTGTTCTCCTTATAAATCTTGGATACTTCGATGATACTTTCGATCGTAATTTATTCGGTTTCATCTTTTTGATTCGTTTATTCGTCGAGAGGCAGCGTGAAGAGATGCAAAAGCAAAAAGTTTTCATCATCTTTTTCTTCTTAATAATATAATACGATTAAATCATGTTAATGATATGATACGATTTAATTATTAAAAAAAAACAAATATATATATATATATGTATTTATATTAAAATATAAAACGATTGATTTCTCGTCAATGATCGAGGAATCTCTTACATCGACGGATCATTT
Organism: Vespa velutina; assembly: GCF_912470025.1. NCBI lineage: Eukaryota > Metazoa > Arthropoda > Insecta > Hymenoptera > Vespidae > Vespa > Vespa velutina. The sequence goes on from NC_062206.1 coordinate 643,300, forward strand.
CGTAGAATTTAATTCATTAATAATTATAATTTTTTAATAGATTCAATCAAAAAATGTTAAATATAGAAATCTTTCTTTATTTCTTATCTTTCTTTCAATTACTCGATTGAAATATTCCAATTTGCAATTATTGTCATATTAACAACAAAATCAATGAAATTAAATTATTTGATTATAAGGCAATCGTAAAAAAAAAAAAAAAAAAAAAGAGATGAAAGAAAAGATTTGCCATTGTTAATATCGAAGTTGATGACAACGTCGTAATTTTTTTAGTTTTCTTCTTCCTCTTCTTTTTCTTTTCTTTATTTTTTCTTCAACGTTAATGCGTCCTCACCGTTCATACAACGTCAGCTTCATGCTTCTCTCTCGACGTGGTTTTTTCCCTTCTATTTTTTTCTTCTTTTTCTTTTTTTTGTTCAGTCATAAATTCATTCGTTTATCTGTTTCTTTGTAATTTTTATTCTTTTTTTTTTTATTTTTTATTTATTTCTTTATTTTTTTTAATCGCATTTTGATTGCATCGGCAATTCGATTAATAAGAATCCCGGCTACTTAATGCCGATTCTGACGTTTATCGATTATGTTAAAAGACATTAAAGACATACATACACACGATTACTTCTCTCCCTTCCCTTAGAAATCATATCTTTTCTTTTCTCTTTTAATTTTTTCGTTTTTCTTCTTCTTCTTCTTCTTCTTTGTTTCAGATCTTATTTTTTTTTTCTTTTTTCTCTTTCATTTCTTCACATATACACACATACTTACACACAGACACACACATCCCTTTTCCGTCGACTATGATCTTTCTTAATCATCGTAAGATTTTTCTTATAAATATTGCAAATAAAAATAGAGAGAGAGAGAGAGAGAGAGAAAAAAGAAAAGTGTATGAACCGAAAATAATTATGTTTATAAATATTATACAGAGTGATATTTTTATTCTACGAAGTTACAAAAACAAATGATAACTTTCAACATTTTTGTTTGCTTGTTTATTTATTCGTTCGTTTGTTTGTTTGTTTGTTTTCTCTAATTCTCTCTTTCTCTCTCTGTTTTTCTTCAATGATTCTTTACATCTTTTTAATACCCTATATCTTTATTTCTTTCACTCTTTTTTCTCTCTCTCTCTCTCTCTCTCTCTCTCTCTCTATCTCTTTATTTCTATTTCTTTCTTTTCCTGTCCTTTCTTTCTGACGATAGTTCGTGCGAATAATCTTTCGTTTTGAATGTCTTCTAAGGGATCGAAAAGAAGTTAAGAGAACATCCGACATGAAGGTATCTCAGCGGCGGCAATATTTTCATAATAAATCGTCCATTAAAATACATCTATTATATGTATCATAAATATTTGAAACAGATTATCAATGAAATGTATAGTGGTATGTGTATAAGTGTGCATGTATATATATTTATATACGTAGGTATAATATGTATGTATGTAAGTATATATGTATGTACGTATGTATGCATGCATTTATGTAAGTATATATGTATGTACGTAAATATGCAATTATGTACGTATATTTATACAGATCTATTAACGAGGGTAGAATAAAATGCGTCCTCCATTCTATCCTCTTTCCAACCTCTCTCGACCCCTTCAATTTTTTATTTTTTATTTTCTTTTTTATTTTTATTTTTATTTTTCCTCCACTTTATATGTTCCTCCTTTATCTATCGATCACGTTTTAATCAGCATATATTATCTCGTCTCGTATTACGGATCCGTACGTACTTCAACAATTTTTTCTCCTTTTTTTTTTTTTTTTTTTTTCTTCAAAATTTCGAATACTGAAAATCGCCAAACGATCACAACGTAACTAATTGATTCGTCTTCTTGATCGGTTCTTGGCTCGTTTTATTAAAATTTTACTTCACGTTGATGTAATTTTCTCTATCATTTTAATACTTGCAAATTTAAAACACGCTCTTTTTTTTTTTTCTTTTTTTTCATCGTTGATCAATACGTGAGTAGTGGTGGTGGTAGTGGTATGGTTGTGCCAATATGGTAATCGTCGATTTGTCGGATTGATAAACAATCAACTGGTTTTGTTAGTTTACAGTTTCGTCTAATAGTTATTGAACAACGGCGAGAGATGACGACGTAGACGTTCGCGAAATTTTGTTCGCGAATTGAATTGACTCGCGTTTCGTACCGGGAGTAGGTGCACAGCAATTAAGCCGCGACCACGTGGATTTCCGAATCCGCAACGGAAGATTGTAGGCAAACTCCAAAATAATTTCTTTTATTATCCGTCATTTATTATTTCTCTCTCTCTCTCTCTCTCTCTCTCTCTCTCTCTCTCTCTCTCTCTCTTTTTCTTTTTCTTTCCTTCCCGATGTAACAAATTTATATAAATAATGTTTCTCGCTTTTTCAAGATTTCCCGACAGTTCTTATCCTTCGGATTTTCTTTTTTCTTTTTCTTTTTATATTTTGTCGAGAAATAAAATCTTTACACGTTCATACGAGAGAGAGAGAGACGAACCATTTGACACGAGCGATCTTTTCCTTCTTTCAAACCTTTTTTTTTTTTCTATTTTTCTTTTTTTCTTTTTTTTTTTTTTTCTTTTTAAATATTTTTTCTTTGTCCGTGGGTCTCTTGATAATACTGCGACGAAAAGAACGATACATTGGCAAGTGTATATATATATATTTTTTTTTTTTATAACCCGTTAGATTATAAATAGATAAAGCTGACGTTATGATACATCGCGTTTCTATAGACGCATATGTGTTTTTATTTGTAAATATATATATATATATATATACCCCTTAGCATTTTCATTAAGGAGTGAAACACTATAATATCATAAATTATTTCTACTCATTTTAATAAGTTAATTAATATGCGATATATATATTTACGGTAGCTTAGGATCTCGGTGCATACTTCATGAGATTTAACGTACGTACTATATTCATTCAAAACTTTATTGAATAACAAATATACGATGGTTAACTTTTTTCTTTGCTTAAAGCTCTTAAATCCAATTCTAACATTTAAATATATATATATATATATATATGTATATAGATATATTTTTTTTCACATATCTAAATGCTTCGTTAAGTGTTACGTATATGTGTATATATATATATATATATATATATATATATATACATAAACATATATATATATATATACACACATACATATATCACTTTATATTTAACGCTCACGTATATAGAGTTCTTTGTTTGAAACATGGGATTATATGTATATATGTATGTGTTCAATATTAATATTCAATATCATTTTTCTTTTTATTTATTTATTTATGTATATACTTTACTTACAGTTCTCTTTCTATGTTTTCTTATTTATTTATTTTTTTTTTTTCTATATTGCTTCTACGAACGTTTTAATTAATATTCCTCACGAGATCCCAACGGCACGATTATAATTATATTAATTATTATTGTTAATTCATTCCATCTAAAATTTCCCGTCGCGGATTCACATAACGTTTTTTTTTTTTTTTTTTTTTTTTTTTTTCACGAAATTCGCCAATTTCGCGAACGCCTCGTAATGTCCTTCAATTAGATCCAACGTTCAAGGTTTTCCATCATATCCTTTTTTTTTTTTTTTCTAACATTTATTATTCCTCTTCATTTTTATGTTCGAGACTGTAGTTCACAAAATTACATATCGAAATTTCACGAGCTTCCTCGACGTCGAATTTCTACGTTTACATTTAAATCAATCGTGACGTCGAACCAAGGTCATTTTTAATTTCGAGGGATTTGTTTTCTTTTTTTTTTTTTCTTTTTATTTTCCTTTTTTTTTTTTTTTTTTCTTCGAGAAACAACGATCGTGCGTGCAAAAGTGATCGCTCACATCGAAGAGATCCAACGATCATTCATTTTACGTGGATTTATTTCTTTTTTTTTTTTTTTTTGTTTTTCTTATCTTTATATCTTTATCATCGATGTATATATATATATATGTATGTATATGTATATGTATATGTATATTTGTATGTATAAGTATACGTGTTGATACAATATTTATTTATATAAGACTCTCGAAGTTTGGTAAACCGATTTTTATACAGACATACCACCCCCAACCCCCAACGAGAGGGAGACTTCTCGCTCGAGATAATAAAAATTTTTTCTTTTTTTTTTTTTACGTCTCATTCAATTTTATGCCAATTTTGTTACACATCTATACATACGTGTATGCATGTATTTTTTTTCTCTCTCTCTTTTTTTTTTTTTTCTTTATCTAATAATCGAAGAACTTCTTCATCGTACCTGATCGCTTTTTTCTTTAATTCGCACGGTTTCCCTGCAGCCATTCAGGGAATCCAAATCAGGTGGTTCCTCTTATTAATGGAAAAAAAATTTTGTCGAAATAATGATAGTAGAGAGGGTAGAAAGAATTTTTTTCAAATTTTTTTCTTCCTCTCGAGCGTGACAGAATTTATCCCGTGGAGGAGGGAGGCGTTCGGGGGCGAGAAGAAAAAAAAAAAAAAGAAACGAAAAAAAGTAGAACGAAACGAAACGATAAGAAATTAGATTAGAAAACTAATGGAAGATTCGTATTTTGATAACGCGTATTATACTTTTATTTATATCTTTTTTTTTCCCCAATTTCTTTTTTTTTTCTTTTTTTTTTTTTTATTTCTTCTTCTACTACTTTTACTTCTTTTTCTTCTTCTACTCATTTCTCTTTTCTTTCTTTTTTTTTTTTTTTTTTTGCTTCTTTCTTTTTTTCTCTCTAATTCTCACATACCCTTCTAACTTATGATACAACAAATACACATTACGCTTTATTATTTAAATTTTTTCATAAAGTTTTTATCATTGTTATTGATAATTCAAATATATGAACATTATTTATGGTTTTCGTTATTTTAACATTGAGATAATGATACTTCAACGTGTTCGCGAACGCACACACTTATTCTTACACGTTAGGTCAAATGTTATTATATGGTCTTCTTCTTCTTCTTTGTTGATTTATTTATTTATTTTTTCTTTTCTTCTCTTTTGTTGTTATTTTTTCTTTTTTTTGGTTTTTTTCTTCTTTTTTTTTTTCTTTTTCTTTTTTTTTTTTTAGCTCTCCTTCCTCTTTTCCTAATCATTACGAACTATGAATGAAGAAGCATTTTACATTGAAATTTATTATTCGCGTTTTATAGCTTTCATCAGGTTGCTCTCTATCCTGAGCACGTGTTGAGTAACGCAGGATATAATTGCGATATCTTGTGAGAAAAGTTCTTTTTTTTCTTTCTTTCTTTTTTGTTTTGTTTTGTTTTTTTTCTTTTTTTGTTTTTTTAATTATTTTCTATTATTTCATTTCAATGAATTTTTTTTATTTGTTATTTATTTATTTATTTGTCTTCTTTTCTTTTCCCCCTTATCTTTCTTTCATTCACGATCATCAACGAACGAGAAAATTTCAAAGTAGCTGGAATAAAGGATGTCCTGTACTTACATTATACAAATTACTATCTCTACGATATCGATGCTTGAACTCTCTTAACATAATCTTTGAATAATTTCGAATAATGTAATATATTCCCGTCTACGTACGCTGTCACGTGTACTATATATAATAAATATATATATATATATATGTATATATATGTGTATGTATATATGTGCTGTATATATTTATACGATTGTATTATACATTTACGCGTATCTAATTTCTATCTATAAATAATAATAATAATAATATATATTATTATCAATAATATATCAAGAGTAGTAGGTGGTTTGGATCAATTCATGCGCGCGATTAATTCGGAGAGATTAACAAGATCCTCGGGATTTTTCATTTTAAACATTTAATACTCTTACGCACATATTGTCTAATTCAATTGTCATATTTGTTTTTTTTTTGCTCGTTTTTTCTTTTATTTTATTTTTCTTTTCTCTTTTTCTTTTTTTGTTTTTTTTTTTTGAATTCTCTCCTTAAACATTATTTACTACCCGTCAAATCGGAATAATAATGTTGAAATAAATCGTCGAGTTAGGACGAACGAATAGGATAAAAGGGAAAGTATTGTAGGAAGGTATAATTTTTACTACGTCGTTGTTTGCGAGCTGAATAGATTCAAATAAGAAAGAAAAAATAATAATAATCAATAAATAAATAAATACAAAAAAAACAGAGAAAGGAGACAAATATGAAGCGAACGAGCGAGAGAGAGAATGAGAGAGAGAGAGAGAGAGAGAGAGAAAGAAAGAATGATTATAATAATAATAATAATAATAATAATAATAATAATAATAATAATAATAATAAAACAAAAAGAAAAGAAAAGAGTTTAGATTTACCGTTTTTAAAACGTCACAATTTGCCGATTGATTTGCGATCTATTGATCGTCCTCTTCGTTCTGGTACGTTACGTAGCGCACGGACGACTTCTCGCCGATTATCAGCGACTGTAATTAATATAGATATATCATTGATATTATTAATATTACATAAAAGAAAAAAATATATATATGTGTATATTAAAATAAAATTGAACGTACCTTCTTCTCCTCTTTCGTCGGCGGCGCTCTGAGGAAATACATTAAAGGTGCGTACATGAAATTCAAAATGGCAATTCCAAAGAGCATCCATTCGAATCCTATAGTATTAACCAATGTACCGCTTAATGCGGGTCCTAAAAAAAAAAAGAAATCAAATTTATTTATTTTAAAGAATTTGGGTAATATTATATAGAGTTGATATTAATATTTCGTGAACGATATATCATCGAAGCATCGGTGGTTCAGTGGTAGAATGCTCGCCTGCCACGCGGGCGGCCCGGGTTCGATTCCCGGCCGATGCATATAAATTTTTTTTTTTATTTCTTTTTTATTTTTTTTTCTTTTTTTTATTTTCATTTTTTCTTTTATCCATTTAATCGCGTATTATTAATAATATATCTATTCTTTATAATTAATCGTTATAATTATATTTAATTTCTTTTTTATATTTTATTATTTTATCTATTGATTCTTACCTATGGCAAAGCCCAAACAAAATGCAACGTCACCGATAGCGTAAACACTTCCATAAACAGCAGTATGCCTTATATCTACCAAATATCCTAATTCAGGCATCATTGAACTATCGACCATGCCAATGGCAAATCCTAATCCAGCGTTTGGAATGATTAGATGATCGATACTGCTAGCCAGTGGTATCTAAGAACGATAAATAGATAAACGTTTGATCTTTATCATAGAATATTTTTATTTTCTTTTCATTTCATTTCGTTACTACACATATATATATATATATATATATATATATATCGATTAGAATGAAATCATTTTATATTCTAATTCATGAATTAATAAGTTTATGTCGTCTACTTACGCACATTAAACAGAGGCCGATTACAATGAGACCGATTAACGACGCTAACCATCTGTAAAATAAATTTACAATATGATATTATTATTTATAATACATTGCGCATGTGTATATATATATATATATATTAAAATATGATTAATAATAAAGCAAAAGAAAAGAAAAAAAAATTATCGCCCGAACAGGGACTCGAACCCTGGACCCTCAGATTAAAAGTCTGATGCTCTACCGACTGAGCTATCCAGGCGATTGATATATGGGTAACTTTTAATATTGGTTTTGTCAGTATACTCAACATAAGTAATACAATAATTATTAAAATAAATATATATATATGCATAAAATTTTTAATTAAATATCAAAGTGAAAGAAAAAAAAATATATATATATATGTATATAAATATATTACTTTATAAATTAATATATAATATAATATATGTAATAATAAAAAAAAAAAATATTTTTACATAGGTTCAACCGGAGAATATTTTTGTCGACGAATATGAATTAATGATTCTGACCTGCCCATCCTATGACCAAGAGGACCAAATAGATTAGTTCCAATTAAATAACTAATGCTAGCTGGTAAAAATGTCGCCCCTTGCTTCCAACGACTGGCACCCATCGTATCCATCATCCATATAGGTAAGCTTGGTTCTAACATAGCGATTCCCATATTTGCGAATGTTATTGCACCTGAAATTGATTTATTTAAACTTCTAATACAAAATTTTTTTATAATCGTCAAGAATAATAAAAAACGAAAAGAAAAAAAAATATGTATATATTATATATATACGTACCAGCAGCTAAAATTATATATGGATCAGTAACCAATGATTTCAAAGATGGTGGTTCAGCTTCTGTGTACACTACAGATGGTTGAAGCATCAAAAGTTGTAACACTGAAAGGATCAAATTCGATTTATATGAAAATTATTTATTTATTTATTTTTATTCATTTTTAATAATTTAAAAAATATTATTATTATTTATCTACTTACATCCGTCGCCAAGAGCCAATGCCGAAAGTACTAAAAATGGTGCGGACTTTCCAACAAATTCATACATAACTCCACCAAATGGTGGCCCAATTAAAACACCAAGAGCAAGTCCACCGAGTGCTATACCCATCGCATTTCCACGTTCCTTATCATCCTGATATCTCTCCGCCAACATGCCCATACCTTTTTTTTTTTTAAGGTATGGAGAGAGAGAGAGAGAGGGGCGAAAGAACGTTTATTTATTAATTTTTTTTAAAGAATTTTTATACAGAGATGTTCTAATCTCTTCGATAAGTAAATATATACGAAAGTTATCTCTGTTAGATGGCAAAGAAAAGAATATAAGTAAACAAACTGATTAATCAAAATTGATTAATTGTTTGACTTATATTTTGTTTTTCGATACCCTCTTTAATTTTTTATTTTATCGTACCTGACACACTTGAACACGAGGAACCAATACCCTGTAGCGCACGTGCCAAAAATAATATCCCATAACTTCGACCAAATGCAAATATCAATGTCGATATGAACATAATAATGAATCCAGTGAACATTGGTATACTGTAGCCTATTCTAAAATTCCAAGAAAAAGGTTTATCCTATTGTAATTTTCATTTTATATTAATTAATAAGGCACATAAGCATACACACAAATTATATTTAATTAGGACGGAGGAAAAATTTTTATATGATTTTACAAACTCTTTTTTCTACAGATTTTTGCAAATCAAATTCAATTTTTTCATTGATCAGATATAATTTTTTCTACGAAATTTTTTGTTTTGTTTTTTCTTTTTTATATATATAGAAAAGCACTTTTGTAATGAATAGCAGAAACAAATGTAATTCGCTGTGAAACTTGTAATTGGAGATCGAAAAAGAGAAAAAAAAAAAATTAAAGAAAAGAAAAAAACTGTAGATGTAGATTTTCATTAGATAGATCGTTGATATTATAATTTTGTAAGGTGTACTTTGAAATATTAATTTCGAGCGCATTTTTTTTTTCTTTTTTTGTTTCGGAGATATCTCGTTACTTCTCTTTTTTTTTTTTTTTTTCTTTTTTTAATCTCGAGAGATCATCGAGAGACCGACGATCCGAGGGATGAATTTTTGTAAAGAAAAACGAAAAATTTCACGAAGCAATGAATTTGTTTTGCAAAACCTTATGTGAATGAAAAAAAGAAAACAAAAAGAGAAAGAAAGAAATTTTTAAAGTTCAAAAAAATTCGTACGAGATTTCAAAGGATACTTACCTATGAGTAAGAGGTCCAACAACAGGATTAGCAAGCAATTGTACGAAAGCTTTCGATGCGAACATCATCCCCACGGCCACTGTTTCTTCCAACAATTCTTTATGCCTTTGTTCCTTTTCTTTTTGTTCGGTCGTCGTCGAGTTTATCGTTGTCGATTCTAAATCAATACGAATCGATCGTAAAAAAAAAAAAAAAAGAAATATATATATATTTTTTTTAATTTTATTTTGCTCTACAATTGATCAATATGTAATACTTGCATCATCATAATATATCATCGTATAAAGTTATAACGAATCACCTGCCAATTCCTGGGACATTGTTGTAATAGAAAGAAATTCCAATGGAGAATTATTATTATTATTATTGGATATATTAAGGGGACAAGGGCATCTCGGTGTTGTTGACGGTGTTGACATCGGCGAGGTTGTAGTCGTGGTAGTTGTAATAGTCGTTGTCGGAGTAGTAGTTGTAGTCGTTGTAATCCCTGATCTATGATTAACGTTTCCATCAAGATGCTCGCTTAGAGTTGCGTTAGGGTGTTTTATGTCGTAGAGAAATTCCGGAATAATTGGAACTATGCAGAACATTAAGAAATATTATACATATATTATATATACATATATATATATATATATATATATATATATATATATATTAAATGTTATAAACATTTTTATTTATTTATTTATTTTATATGTATATTGTATCGTACATAAAAAAAAATGATCACGCATTTACGCATGCATGTGCGTATACACACAAAAATATATATAGGGATGAAATAACAATAACATTTCGTTTATAAAGTTCATACGAGTTAACATCGATAAGATTGGGGGTGTAACTCAGTGGTAGAGTGTCTGCTTCGCATGCTGAAAGTCCTGGGTTCAAATCCCAGCACCTCCAAAAGGGGTTGTTAAATATGAAACCAATCTTTTTTTTTATTTTTCTTTTTTTTTTTTTTTTTTTTTTTTTTTTTTTTTTTTTTTTTTTTTTTTATCCAACCTGAGCGATAAGATATTCATCCAGAGACAATATTTTATCGATGCTTACGTATAAACGAATGTCAGTAATCCGTTGGTGTTATCGTTTACGGTAATATCCGATCGATTTTATTAGCTCACTGACGTTGAATGGCGTTGAATTTACAAATAAGCATACCGGCAACAGGTGGATTCCTGTTCTCAACGAGAAATATTCATTGATTCGTGTATGATACGATAGTTAAAGTTCGTACCACGTAGCAAATCCACCTCCTATACCTTGTCTCACCCTCTTCCACCCCCTCGATCTCTCTACTACCATCATCAACGTTACACTATCCCCCATTGACGTCGTTAAACAAATCGGTCCTATCGAAGTTTCCTCACGAATCCTTTCTTTGCCAGACAACGACGACATTTGGGTTTGGGTTTGAGTTTGGGTTTCACCATCACCGTCCGAGGATTCTCGTCGCGCTACATAAATGCATGAGCACTTATTCGGATTGGTGGTAGCATAATAATGCACAAGGAAAACCTACACCACCCCTCCACACTCTCCATACGTTTGCCCGACGTATCCCTGATACTCCTTCGCACTAGAATGAAGTGTTCTTTGAATTATACATGACAGTCAAAAGGGAAAACGTTCGTGATTTAGTCGAGTGGGAAAGTTTAAAAGCCGGAAAATTGCGTGACCATTTCTCGACTTAAGGGAGGGACCGATCGTCAAGAGCTAAGATACGATTTTTCCAACCACCATCCCATACCCGTTCCACCCCGATTTAACCCCCACCCATCTCTGTCACCTTTCACGATTTCGATATACGAGCGTGTACAAGTTGTATCTTAGAAATTGTATGAATAATCCGCTTAAGGGAGAAAAGAAAACAAATTTTACGAGAAAATTAATCCGCACGTGATCTCGTGTAAGTAGTATATTGAAAATTGTATGAGTGTTTCTGTCTATACACTCCCTCAAAAAAAAAAATAAAAAAAAATAAAAAATAAAAAAAAATAAAAAAGGTAAGAGCACAAGAAAATTAATCACGATCGGTACTATCCGTGTGTGTGTGTGTCTACCTAATGATTTCGTGTACGTAATTTTTTTTTTTTTTTTTTTTGTAGATTATTAAATTCATTCGGAAGATCTATTCGATGATCTGTTCGACCAACGTGTGTATCTTCTTCTTTTTTTCTTTTTTCTCTCGTCGTTCACGTCTCGTTCACACCAAGTGAGAACAATTTAATCGCGCGTTCGTCGTTGAAATTTTTGTTGGGGGAAAAGAAAGAAAGAAGAAGAAAAAAAAAATGAAAAAAAGAAGAAGAAGAAAAAAAAGAAAAGCGGAGTTGCGCTTAGACGGCCCCCCCTTGGGATATTGTTTTCCGTCTCGAGGATCAGACCCTAATCTCGTCAAGACCTTCTTCAGACCCGTCTACTTTCAGGCTTTCACCGAGGATTCCGATTCCTCGAGCCGATATTACCTTCGACTTATGTCCCCGTGATACGATTTCCAATTTCCTCCCCCTCCCTACGAACCCAACTCCCACCCCAACCTCACCACCCTCACCCACTTATCCACTCACCTTAGCTCAACCCTGTACTCTTTTACTCGCCGTCATGGATTTGTCATCGACGAAGGGAACGTCCCTATTAATTTTTTCTATTTTGTACTTAACAAGATTGTCCTATTATATACATACACAAATATATATATATATATATATATATATATTTTTTTTATTTACAATTATTTTAACAAACTTGTAGAAAATTATTTAATTGTGGAAATTTATAATTGGCACTGTAATTATTTTTTAGTATTATTATTCTTTCATGTTCTACGTACGAAGGGTAGTCGAGAGAGCAAAAAAAAGAAAGGAAAAAAAAAACAAACAAAAAAAGAAAAAAATAAGAAAAGAGAAAGAAAAAAAATCAATTCGACATTTACATCGGTCTAAGTGTAATTGACTTTTGTAATACTCGTCGGTCGTTACTTTGCACACGGTATAGCTTTTCGTTTCTTTCGAAATCTCGTCGTAGTAGACGATACCATCCAACGTTCTCACTTTTATCAAAGCAGCGGTTGTGTAATCGGCCATAAAGATACACACGAAAGGAGTTCACGCCGCTCGTTAAAACTTCGTCGAAGGTTTCTGAAGGCTAGATAACGGATTCGAAATAAACGATAGTAGATGAAAGAAAGTTTTCGTTTCTTTAATCTTTTCGAAATAAAATAAAATGTGTATACATATATATATATATATATATATTTCTTTTTTTTAATTAAATTCAATGAGACGAGACATATGTTGTTAACTTTTTTTTTTATCTAAATTTATGTTAAGATACTGATCAAACAAATGCATTTATCTGTAAAATAAATTATTCTATCTTATACTCTCTTCAGTATCGCTCGTCAAACATATATATATATATATATATATAATTTTCGTATAATTTTTAATAAATTACTCACCGACCGTTGTTAAAAGCATGTTGTCGAGTAGCAAAGCGATGGCAACTATCACGAGGACAAGCCTTCGTGATTCTCGACATCGCTGGAGCCAAGCACTCCATTCTGCGGTTCCCATTCTCTTCTTCTATATCTTTAACCCGATCTATATGAAGAAAGAAAAAATAGATCATAATAAATGGTTTCTATCGTCTTATTGTTCTCGATCGATTCAATTTAAAATAAAGAATTTTAAATCTTCATCTTCTTTTCTCTTTCTCTCTCTCTCTCTTTCTATTTCTAATTGAAAAAAAAAAGGAATAAAATCGATCAATAATATTAATTCAAAATATTCCTTGACTTTCGAATAATTAAGAAATCGTGTTGATGACACGTTGTAAACTCAATTGCTCCTATCAGTAATGAATACTCGTGTAAAAAAAAAATATATATATATATATATATATAAAAGTGTTCTAGTTCATGTCCGTAATAAAGGAACCCGCAAATTGGTTGTATTGTATTAAACACTTGGCCAGTTATTTCACGTATTCATTCGCCGTGAATATTTCGATCTAGTTTTGAAAGTGGGCTCTAGGTTGCTCGTTGTGCAGCACTGGAAGGCGCTTAAATGCGCTCTAAAGCGTTCGCTCGCGCAAGCTTTTAATTAAATACTACGTTAGGTCCATTCGTTGGGATTCTTCAAGACGCGCACTGTTCACACAACGACGTTACTACTTTTACCTCGTCTCCATCTTCAAACTACCCTTCTCTTATCCTTACCCTCATTCTTATCCTCATCTACGTCCTCAAACCTCACCTTTAACCTCCCCCCCCCCGGTACTACGTGTCCCTTAACTTTTACTTCGTTTTACTTCGATTTTCTTCGTTTATCTCTTTTCTCAAATTTTCATTATTGAACGAATCTTATTTTATTTCAATTTCATTTGTCAATCTTCGTTCTTATCTCGTTTTTATATCATTCTCCGTCGAATATCGTGTTGCTTTTTCTTTTAATTTTCTTTTTCTTTTTAAATCTTTCTTTGCTTCTTTCTTTCTTTTTTCAAATTGACGAAATAGTTCTCCGACGAACGATCGAAACTTTCTCGTCGTCTCAATGACGATCATTTTTATTTTACTATATATATATATATATATATGTGTGTGTGTGTGTGTGTGTGTGTGTATGTATGTAGTTAAGTGAGAACGATGTGTTCGTTCGAGCGTAAATTCTTAGCCACTCGCGAACCGATTTTCTACCACTTACGAGCCCCTGATCGTCACGTCTATTCGTGACAATTTTATCGCGAGTGCTCTCTCTACCTCTCTTTTCTCTCTCTCTCTCTATCTATCTATTTATCTATCTATGTATCTATCTATCTATCTATCTATCTATCTATCTATCTATCTATCTATCTATCTATCTTTTTCTTTAAGTATCCCAAAATTTTCTGTGAAAATTTTACGCTCCGTTATTCTCATCAAAGAAAAAATAGTTAAAAAAGTAAAAAAGAAGGAGAAGAAAAAATTAAACGCACTCCTACGATGAAAATTTTACATCGCTCTTCCTTTCATAAAACTAATAATATTAATAATAACAATAATAATAATAATAATAATAATAATAATAATAATAATAACTGTATCACGATAGGCAGTCACCTAATTCCCATTCATTTAACAAAACACAATTAACCGTATCAATTACGTGCTTTTAACGGCACTTCCTGTGTTACCCCCGATGAGCTCTACCCTTGTACCGTTTCGTTTCTGCACTTCACACCCTCGCCACTTCTCTTTATACGTAATAACTAAGTTACCTGATGCTTTTAAGCCACCTAATTTTCACGCTCGCTTCGATGAAAAGGCTAGCTTTAATGGCAGTTATGATTCACCCTCTTTCTCTCTCTCTATCTTTCTCTCTCTCTCTCTCTCTCTCTCTCTCTCTCTCTCTCTTTCTCCCTGTCTTATTCATACATATACTTTATACATTTACTTTAAAATCTAAAATCATTGAGAACTATTATAGTATCGTCCCAATTTATATATAAATGTTTTTTTTATTACTTTAATTAAAACAAAATTTGTCTTCGACTTAGTACGAATATCGAGACGAATTTGAAAAAAAATATTTATCTCGAAATTAATAGATAATAAACATTTTACTCTCACGAGAATGAATATCGTCATCTTGATAGATACAATCATACAGCGAAAATTAATGTACGACGTTCTACACGTACATATATATATATATATATATATAAAACCATACTTTATTAGGTATGCTTACGTATAGTCGATGATTCATAAGTATAAAATGGAAATAATAGTAGAAAGAGAGGGTTGCTAAGTTAGAGATGGAGAAATGGAAGGGAAGCAATCAGCATTTTTCTTGAAAGGCAACTCCCATGGGGGGGTTGAAGTATTATTCTCAGAAAAGAGTGGCTCTTGTCTTGCCACTTACAAGCTCCGATGCCTTCCTTCTATCAGAACATTTTCACCCTCTCCCCCTGCTCTCTTTCTCTTTTTCTTGTTCTCTCTCTCTCTCTCTCTCTCTCTCTCTCTCTTTCTTGCACTTACCCTCATTCTTATCTTCTCGGTAATTACGACGAAGAATGACCATGCGCCAGTCTGTTTGTACGAGGCTTTTCTACTTTCTCCCTATTAGATAGGGTGGACACTTATCGTTAAACGTTACCAAAGTATCCGTCAAGAACCCCTGTCCTTCTAACCCTTTTTTTTTGTTCCTCTTCACGAATTTCATTTCGTTTCATTTCATTTGTCAATCTTTGTTACGCCCGTTTATACTGACGTGTTATATTAATTCCTTAGTTTTTCCGTATAGTATTGTAATACTAGGGATAAAAAAAGAAAAGAAAAAAAAAAAAATAAAAGAACTGCCACTATCATCATGCTATTATTTATTCCGAAAAAAAGAACAAATTCAGCTTTATTCGGACATGCAAACACACACACAAAAAATATGTATATATATATATATATTTTTTTTTCCTTCTTTCTTTCTTTTTATAATACACTCTCGATCATCAAAACCCACTCGTAGTTTTATAAAAGATTTTAATTGTTGAAACGTCATCGAATTGAAAATTATTCACATAAACATTTTCGAAGGACGAAAGAAGAGTGCAAGAGAGAGAGAGAGAGAGAGAGAGAGAGAGAGAGAGAGAGAGAGAGAGAGAGAGAGAGAGAGAGAGAGAAAGGGAATGTGAAAGCTGCATTGGCAGAGTCGAGAGGGATGTTGACGCGTTCTAGGGGTTCATTGAAAGGGTTCGACAGGATTTTGCAATTGACAAGCTCGCTTGGTTGCCCGTTGATGGAGTGGGCCCCCCTTGATTGCAAGCCGACTCATTCGACCTCGTTATCTATCCACTACGTTCGCACCTTTCTCCTTTCGTTCGTTTGTTTTTCTTTTTTCTTTTTCCCCTCATTTCTTTTTTGTTTCCATTATCTTTTTTTTTTTTGTTTGTTTTTCTTTCTTTCTTTCTTTTTTTTTTCTCTCTGCCATATCTCTCGCGTGCACACGCACGCGAATATTTTTTTCCTCGTTGTTTTCTTCTTCTTTTTTGTTTGCTTGTTTGTTTTTTGTTCTTTTAATTTTATACAATCCCCTTCCTCCCTGTAGGTGGGTGGGAGGAAAAGGTGGACGAAAGAGAAAGAGAGAGAGAGAGAGAGAGGGAGAGAGAAAGAGAGAGGGAAGGGGACGGACGAGGTAGTTGATAATATGAAAGAGAAAGAAAGGAGAATAGAACTGGGGGGACGGTGAAGGGAGGGGGAGGGTAACGTTGATGCAAGTCCGCTAATAGAAAAATCTTGTCGACCGAGTTGAGGTCAGCGAATTTATTGTAAAACGTGACTATCAACCCTTCTCTCGGGCATGCTTTAAAAGGGAGTCCGAGCTCTCGAAAAAGAGAAAAAAAAAAAAAGATTTGAAAGCAAGTCACCGAAAATGAGAAATCTTTTTTGATTCTTTTTTTTTCTTTTTTTTTTTTTCCAAATATATATATGGGGGTAGTACACATGGGCTGGATGGTGGAGGGGTGGAATGGGCTGGGACCGATATTACGATATTTCACAAGTATGAGCGTGTACGATCGAGGAATATAAAGTCGTTTTAGTTTTAATATAGAATTCGGATAGTTCGGTGCTAACCAAAAAAAAAAAAAAAAAAAAAAAAACAATAAAAAAAAAGAAAAAGGAAAAGAAAAAAAAAGAAAAGAGATTATACGTCGAGTAATAATCCTTTGACAAAGAGAAAAAAAATCGTTTAATCTATTCACCGACCAGCATGTATCACCGAAGTTACGATTCTTGCTGAATTCAATTAATGTATCCCAGTTAAAGATATTAACTAGTGTTATCATGTTTGAACAATTTCTCACTGTACTGTACTCTACGGTACTGACGTATCACGTATAACTCAGTTTTGTCGAATGAATTGGATTTAATCAGATCAGTTCTGACAGAGTAACTTAATCCTTTGTAGTTGAATGCCGCCGTACAAGTGGCACATCACATTTCTATTCACTAGATCTATTCTCTAGGTCGCAAAAGCGCCAAAAAATAATTTCGTTATCTATACCATTGTTAGTTGTTTTCTTTTCTTTTTTTTTTTTCTTTTTTTTAAATTTTGTCAATACTTTATTGTGATTTAATAGAAATGATTTTTTTTGCTCCCTTTCAACTGCAAAGGGTTAAACTTTTGATCACGGATTACGTGAAAGTTTCAGGGAACAATATGTTATAGCAAAATGTGATAAATCCTACGATCATTGATCACAACGAAGAATCAATCGTTTGAATTTGAGGAAAAAAAAAGAAAAGGAAAAAAAGGGAGAGAAAGAGAGCAAAACTAATGAGACGGAAATTAGAAAATTACGAAGGGAATTAAAAGAGAAAAATATATAAGGGATGAGGAGTAAGTGTAGTAGCAGTTTAAAAGAGCAAACTGTTGCTTCGTGGTTCAACAAGTAGATCGAGTCCTATCGTTGCCTATTATCGATTATCTTTTTGTCTATTAACGCGAACCTAAAAGAAAGGACTTACGAAGAAAAATTATTGTTCTTGTTCTTTCTTTTTTCCTTCTTACTTCTTCTTCTTCACTAATCTTTCATAAATCCAATCGAAATGAAAGAAAAAATAAATAAATAAAATAAAAATAAAAATAAAAAAGAATCCAATTTCTTAATCGCGAACCCCCTGAAACCGGTGGTAGGTGAGAATGAGTAGGGGTTAGGAGTGGGAGGAAATTATCTCCTGTTTGTATTATCAAGCCTGATCGTGCGAGTAATACGAGCAACCCTTTTTTTTCTTTATTCTTTTTTTTTTTTCCTCCATCACAAGCTACTTTGTCTTTACGTTTCATAAGGTTTTCCGAGCAATTGCTTTGCTAACTTACGGCCTTAACTACGGTGATATATTATATCAACCAAACCTCCCTCTTCCTCCTTCTCCTCCACCTTTTCCTTCTCCTCCTCCTCCTCCTCCTCTTATCCCCGATCCCTCGTTGAAAAGAACACGCACAATTTCCGCACACACCTACTGAATCTTGAGATCAGCTTCGTAGAAACTCGAAAGTCACATTTATATTTCTTATTATAAACGTTTCGAAAAGTTTTCCACCTTCTTTAAGATGATTATTACTAATTCGGCAAAAATATATGTAAGCAAAAATTGGATAGTTTTAATCGATGATGATAGAAAAAATTTGTCGACGATCCCTCATGGGTAATGATTTTCAATGATAGATCGATGATATATGAAAGAGTGTACACGCGTATACACACACACACGCACACGCACGTACAGACACGCACAGACACAAACACGAACTATACAAACGACGACGAGAAGGACGAAATAAATAAATAAATAAATATTTCTTATAACGATTTGAACACTTCGATCATAAATATATCTCGTAAACTATAACCATTGTAACTATCGATAACCATACTTTTAAAATTTATTATATATTTATATATATAGAATGAATAATAATAAGAAACAAATCACTTTTGCAATATTTTATCTCTATTATACATCCATACGATGTTCTTACAAGTGTCATACGAAATAAAACTCTCACGTAAGCAGACGATTGACAGAAAGAGATAGAAAGAGACAGAGAGAGAGAAAGAAACAGGACGATTAGATCGCGCAGATGGTCCGACGTTTACTGTTTTTTCGTTTTGAATATCGCCAGATGTTTGTCATCATCAATAATCCAATGAGTGTGACAGAATAAAAGGAAAATAAAATATAATATAACGTAAGTACGTGCGTAATGCATGTGCACCTTCTGTGTATGTGTGTGTATGTATATATATATATGTGTGTGTGTGTGTTTGTGCGTGCGTGTGACGTTATAATCGCATGACAAGACAACCTATCCGAGACGACTAATCATATCCGATTAAGGAATTAAAAAAATATTAAAGAAAAAAAGAAGAAAAGAAAAGAAAAAGAAAAAAAGGAAATCCTTCGAATCTTGTTTTCCAATTCGTTCCGAAATTATTTTCGTAAATCATCAAAATGAAAATTTAAAAGGAACGATATTATCATCTCTTATATCTCAATTCGTTTCTATTTCTTGGTTAAATCGTGAACGACTGAATCGCGTCCCTGAATATCCAGCCGGGATCCTGAAAAATCCTCCGATGCGAAATACGAGAGGGGGGAAAAAAGGAAAGGAGATAGGAACAGAAATAGGAGAGAGAGAGGGAGAGGGAGAGAGAGAAAGAGGAAATGTAAATGTAAATGGGAACAGGCGTGATAGTTGGACAAAAGGATTGGAAGGGAATGAGAAGGAAAGAAAGAGAAAGAGTGAGAGTGAAAGAGAGAGAGAAAGAGAAAGAGAAGATGACACACACATGCACACGAAGAAAGGAAGAAATAAAAAGAGAGAAAGAGAGAGAGAGAGAGAGAAAGAGATACGAAAGAAAATTACACTTTACGATTCGATAAGAGTCAAATAAATAAATTTATAACCGTGACGTTTACTATACCTATTTCTCGTCGACGTTATAGTGATTTACGAGTTCGAAATAATGTACTTTATCTTCCAACAACAACGACGACGACAGCAACTACACGATAACAAAAGAAAAAAAAGAAAAAAAGAGAGAAAAAGAGAGAGAGAGAGAGAGAGAGAGAGAAGAGAAAAAAAATTTTTCAAAAAAAGAAAAAGAAGAAGAAAAAAATCGAAAAGATTCGAAAAGATCATTGTTCGCGTGGCAATCTCAGGAGGTGTGGTAGAGTATGGGCCGTGACAACCATCTCAGTTACAGGGTCCTTGACGAGCAAGTAATCGTATTATTCTCGGTAATTGCGACACTGCCTGTTCTTCACCATTGCGCCCAGAACTCCCGGGGTCGTGCAAAGTACCCCGGGTTGGGTCAGGTTTATGCAGATTGCTTTATAACTTTGTTACCGATCACTCTATTAACCTTAGGAGACCCTTCAACTGTTAGATAGATAGTATCGCGTCGAACGATTTTGTCGAACCTATGAAAGAAGAAGGGAATAGGTGATAAAGAGAAAAATGACGGTAGCTGTTGCTCCTGTTGCTTGTTGTAGGTAGGTAGGTAGGTAGGTAGGTAGGTAGGCAAATGGACAGATGATTAAGGGAAGGGTATCTCTGATAAGAAACAATTTGATCGGACGATCGTTCTCGATCTTTTTATGTTAAAGTTTTATTCAAATATCCTACGAATATTTTCTTATTTTTCCCCTTGCTCGCTTACAACTTTTCTCTATCTTTCACTTTCTTCTTTCCTATTTTCTTTTTTCTGTTTTCTTTTTTCTTTTCTTTTTCTTTTTTTTTTTTTTTTTTTTGATGGTGGGAGGGATTGGAGAAGAAGGACAGTAGGAGGGATCACGTCCTTTTTTTTTTTTTTTTACCTTTTACCTTTTACTTTCGACATTTTATTATGAACGATCAGATTTAATTGAACGATTATAAGGTGATACCTTATTAAATCTTTACGCTTAATGAATTCGTTTCGTATTTAATTTTCAATATTAACGATACGTATTCCAGTTATGAAATTTTTCCCGATGTGACTCAAATATGGATTCGTTTAACGACAATGTCGTATTGTTAAATGAAGAAGGAAAGAGGACACTCGAGGATAAAAGCGTGGCTATGACACGTGGAAATGAGAACGGGGCGAGAGGGTACGGTTGAACGGGGGTAGGAGAAAAGAGAAAGGGGGTTCAGGAGGAATAGAAGAAGGAGGAGAAGGAGGAGAAGAAGGAGGATCACGACGTATGGGACGATCAGGAAATACCGTATTAAGGTAAGATAAAGAGGGACTTTAAGCTTCGTCGGGAAGTGGACGAATTGTTCCCGCAGGATATACATGTGTGTGTATGTGTGTATGTGTGCATATGTGTGTTTGGTTCGAATACACAGGTTCGAGTGAAAGTGCATGAAATGCGCACCTGACGCCCTTCCCGTCCCCCTCCCCCGCAAAGTGTAATTGAAATTCTCAGGTTTGAAACGAAAGGTATCACAAAGAGACATCCATTTAAATGTCCAATAATGTAATAGATCTATGGTCTCGATCGTAAATCTTTAAGAAATCGATCAAAAAAATTAATAAGTATTAATGAACGTAACTAGTTTTAAAGATCCGTTCAATCCTTACTTTTTCTTTATCTTTTTCATTTTTTTCTTCTTTTCTTTTCTCTTTTCTCTTTGCCCTTTTCTCTTTTTTTTTCTGCTTTCTCTTTTTCCTTTTTTTTTTCCTTCTTCTTCGTCATATTAAATTAAACTACTAATCACTCGAATCACTTGCTTCGACGCAATGGTAAAAAAGAAAAAAAGAAAAGTGAGATCCAAACGATTTCTCCAATTTTCTTTTCTAAACAACAAATCATTCGAATGTCAAATGAAAAAAAAAAAAAGAAGAAGAAAAAAAAGCTATCGTTTGAAAGGGACGATAAAATAAAATCGAGTGTATCGTAAGAAAAGGAGAAACAAAAAAAAAAAAGAAAAAGACAAAAAAAGAAAGACAAAAAAGGAAGAATTATAGAAAGATCGTACTCACTTGAATGATTAAGAAGAAAAGTCGTTCGTTTCCCGTTCTTCCCGTTCCTTAGTTATGCGTGTGCGTCTTTTATTTACGTGCTAATCTAGGATTAACCAAGAACGTAGTTGAAACTGTCTTGTTCTTGTATTTGCGGTGCTCCCAGATGGAAACCCCACAGTCGATTGATAGCGATAAGAGCGATAAGGGTGCATCTCACCCCGTTGTAACCGGCTCAGGGCCGTCGCTCTGCCCGCCGTCGTCTGCGTCTCTCTGCGTCTGCTTCTTCGGCTTTTCCTCTTCTCGATCCTACCGGAAGGAAGGAGGAAGAGTCGCGCGCGTCAAAGAGATCACTTTGGCGCATGCACAAACCCGAGAACCCACGACGAACCCTTCATCCCTCCTCCTTTCTACTCTTTCTCCTACTCCAATTTCTCCTACTACTTCTACTCGTAACCCCTCATCACCCCTTCACCCCACCATATACCCGCCAACCTCACTATTTTCAACTCGTCCAACCACCATTGGACTCGCAAAACCATCCTATACTCTCCTATTACTGGCTTATTTCAGTTTATATATATATATATATATATATATATATATATATATATATATTCTCATTCTATGATTATTTTATGATTATTTAAAGATTTATTATTTATCAAATATTAATATCGAGTAATCGTTTATTTTAATCGTAGTCGTGCCTGTGGGGTATAAGACACTATAATATTATCATTGAATAATTAATAGATTTGATGTAATTAATAGAATCAATAGATTTTGTTAATCAATTTTATCATATCATCTTCGACATTTATTAACGAAAGATTAAAATTCTAACGTTCTATCGTCATTTCGAAGAATCGAGAGCATATATATATATATATATATATATATATATATATATATATATATATATATATATAGCGTATAAAGAGGAATGTAATGCAGCGACCAACGGGAATGTTGGGATCTCGAAGAATTCACGATATGAAGGATCCACCAGGGCTCTTTATTAAGATGTCCTTTTATCACGTTTCACTAAAAAATCTTTAAGATATCTATCGATTCCGAGTTATCTCAATTAGACTTGACTCACGTAAATGAATTATTCTCATTAATAAATCATTCCTCATATTTAGTCTCCAATGAATAATATATTAAAAATAAGAAATATAATTACAATTAGTTTACTTACTCGAATCTATATATATATATATATATACATAAATGTGATCGTGTGAAATAAAAAAATTTCCATTTGACGTATTAGAAAAATTAGAATTGAGTAAATGGCGAGAAGGAGGAGGAGGAAGAGAATGATAACAAGAATATCCTGAAAACCATTAGAATTTATCGTTAACCAAGTGAAGGAATCATCATGGATTTTCACATATCATGTCGGCTTTGGGTTTTAGTAATTTTTACTTTCCCCTAGCTATTATCTCTCTTCCCCCTCCTCACACTTCCCTTCACACTTTTCCCTTTTATGACTATTACGTGACTTGAAAAATTTTACTCGTCGAGACTTTTTCTATATATCTAATCTTCGAAACTTCGAGGCATTGCGATCTAGATACTTTTTTTTCTGTTTTATTTATTTATTTATTTATTTATATATATATTTTTTTTATATACATATAAATCACTCATCTGACCAGAACATATTTTCTTCTCGCTATTTATTCGTTTATTTATTTATATATACAAAAAAAAATATATATATATATAGTATTCGTATTTCATATATTCATTTATAAGTATTTTAGAGCATCATATATATATATTTTTTTTGTTTTTTTTTTTTTTTTTAATATAAATCCCTCGACTGTTTAAGACAGATTTTCTTCTCGCAATTTATTCGTTTACCTATTCACATATTCACAAATATATTTATATGTGTGTAATATGTGTGTATATATATATATAAAATAAAATAATCATCAAGTATAAATATATGGTGTTCTGAAAGTTGTCCTTTTTTTTCTTTCTTATTTTTTTTTTTTTTTCTTTTTTTCTTTTTCTTTTTTCGATTACCACCTGTGGAGTCGTCGAAGTAAGGGAAAGGTGACATATAAATTCCAGGCAGAAAGCGAACTCACTCACTTGTTGATTTTATCAAGCTCCCAGGAGGAAAACACGCGAGGAGGTGCAACTTGTTGCTAAAACGAAATCCTCTTTCGTTTCGAGCCGATTTATACGAGTATAGAATAAGTTTATCGTTTCGTGCGTCATTCCTTGAATTTATTTATACATTTATCAAATATGTTTGTGGGATTCGAATTTATATTGAAAAAAAAAAAGAAAAAGAAAAATTAAAGAAAATCTTCTTTTTGTCTTTTCTTCCTTATTTTTTGCAAGGCGCCAAAGAAATTAAGTAAGTAAGTAACTAAGTAAGTAAGTAAGTAAGTAACGGGATCTTGCATGAAGCAATTAGCAGTTGAATGGAATGGTCCATTGTTGTCCAAATGTCCATTCTCCAAGAAAAGAGAAAGAAAGAAAAAAAAAAATATATATATATAGAAAAAGAAAAAAGAAGGAAAGTTTTTCTATCATTTAAAAACGTTTAAAACGTTTCGACCAACTCGTTTTATTGTTGTCGTATACTCTTGAACGTTGAAGAAAAAGAAGAGGAAATGGTGGAGGAATAATAAAAAAAGAAAAAAAGAAAATAATAGAAAATAAAAAAGAAAAAATCAATTGCAATCATTATTCATTGTCGTTTCATAAACTTGAAAGATTTTTTTTTCTTTTTTTTTTCTTTTTCTTTTTTTTTTTTTTTTAATTGTAATCGTGATCGAATCGAGAAGAAAAAAAATAAGTCATGTTTGATGACAGAGTTTATTATAGATATTTTTATAGATAGATTGAGAAATGTTTAAAGTTGCATACGTAAAAAAAAGAGAAGGAGGAACATTTGATTTACTAAATCGTTCGTACTGTTAACAAATGATCAATGATATCGTAAAGAAAAAATTACATATATAAATATAGTTAAGAAGGCTCGAAAAAAGAAAGAAATAAAAAAAAAAAGAAAGGAAAGAAAAATAGCCGGTAAGAAAGAATCGAAATGAAAGAACGAATTGTTGAAATTTTTATTAGAAAAATTCTCCAAAGATATCGATCATTTAATATATTCATTAATTTGTTTTATATTTTGTTCAAGGAAAAAATTTGGAAACGTAGGAAGGAAGGAAGGAAAGACGATAGGAAACTAAAGGATTTAAAAATGGAAAGAGATAGATATAGAGAAAGAAAAAGAAAAAGAAAAAGAGAGAGAGAGAGAGAGAGAGAGAGAGAGAGAGAAAGAGAAGATAATGAAAAATGAATGAAAAAGAGATTTAAAAAAAAAAAGAAAAGAGAGAGAGAGAGAGAGAGCCAGAGAAAGATAGATAAAAAGAGAGAAAAAGGATTTGACGTTTAAGCCCACTGGGAGTTAGTTCCGCCTTTGGGGTTTATTGACTTGTAAAATCTTGACTTGATTTTGATAGCGATCGATAATATCCCTCCGTCAGGTAATTAAAATAATATTGATTGCTTTCGTTTTCCAGAGTTAATTGATTATTTTTCATTCCAAGTTTTCTTCGGTAGTTTATTTATTCATTTATTTTTGTTGTTTTTTTTTTTTTTTTTTTTTTTTCTATCCAATTTTCGAACGATGACCAGCTTAGCAGTTGTCCTCCGAGTTGATCCCACATATTGATTTATTATTTCTATTATATTCTAATGTCTTCTGTCCATTCGAATTCGTTCATTTGACTTTCTTCCTTTTTTTTTTTTTTTTTTTTTTGTATTTGTTTGTTTGTACGTTTTTCTTTCTGTTTTTTATTATTTTTTTCATTTGTTTTTATTTTTCTTAAACGTTGCTACTTCATCCTTCCTCCTTTTCTTCTAAGCGCAGTAGACAAGATTCTTTTTTCATATCTTCTTTTCTTCTTTTTCATTTTTTTGTTTTTTTCTTTGATAAACGTTTAGATCCTCGCGAGGGTCTGTCGACAGAATGAAGAAAAAAGAGGAGAAAAAAAAGGGGAAAAAAAAATTAAAAAAAAAAAAAAAAAAAAAAAAAAAAAAAAATAAAAGAAACGTGAATGAGTTAATACGAAATTCATTAGTAGAAAGTTTTAGAGGATGGATGGGTAGGTGGATGGGGCAAGGAAGAAGGGTGGGTGTAGTGGTAAGCATTGATACTATAGCATACAATACTATATATATATATATACAGTATATATATATATATAGTATCTCTGTGTGTATGTATATATGACGTTATGACGAAAGTAAGACATAAGTCGTAGACAGAATCAAGACTCTTCTCGTGAAAGATTCGTTAAGCGAGGCACACCGAGGAGACACAGAAGAGAGAGAGAGAGAGAGAGAGAGAGAGAGAGAGAGAGAGAGAGAGAGAGAGAGAGAGTGTGTTAGAGGGGTTGGAGTTCTATAATCGAATCGAGGGTGCAACTTCAGCCCTCGGAAGTGAATAGAATTCAATGAGCGAATACTATTTGCAAGATAGACAGAGAGAAAGAGCCATACACATACATACGTATATACGTACGTACATATATATACATAGAACAAAGACAAGACTGTATGACGTACAGAAACTATCTAATTTCTTCTAAGTTTAGGGTAACTTTCTAGTGACTTTATTAATTAGATAAGACTATCTATCTATCTTATCGTTAAGGATAAAATCAAAGGTGATGTTGATTTTTTTTTTTTATAATATGCTTACCCTCATTTATTAAATGTTTCTCATTGTCAATACGATAATGAGGAAGGCAAAAGAAGCTTTAAATCTTCAACTTGTTTTTTCCCCGATTGCCTTGCAAAATGTCCCCTAGGCAGGGGGTTGGTTTGATAACTCGACACGTAAATCTCTTCTATGGTCATCTCTATTTCGATGGTCATCGTCCAAATCCGATATAATGGAAGAACTTTAACTAGAAAATTTTCATTCCTATCGTATCCTATGTCCTTTCTTTCTTTTCCTACGAAGATAAAATGGGAGAGATAATGGTGATAATGGTAATTACGAGTACGACTGACGACGATTCTGTTTGTTTATCCCAACCTCCTCGTTGTTATGACAACGATGCGTTTGTCAAACCGACGATCGACTCTCACTCTCTCTCTCTCTCTCTCTTCTGCTTTCTAATTTGTTTTATCTTTCGTTTTTTCTCTTTTTCTTTTTCTCTTTATAATGAGATCATTTTATTTAACTATAATTGTCTTGAAACTAAAATATAATTAAAAAAAAAAAAATGTATATATATATGTATGTATGTATATAAAAGGAAAGAGGGTTGGATGTTGATTCTGACTGGTATGGGTTGGAACGGAGCGTGAGGGATAGAGGAAGGAAAAAATGAAACAAAAAAGAAAAAAAAGGGGAAAAAAAAGAGATAAAAAAGGAAAGAAAAAAAGAAGAAGTGAAAAAGTGAGAAAGTGAGAGAGAAAGGGAGAAAAAAGGAGGGTAAGAAAGAAAGAAAGAAAGAAAGAAAGAAAAAAAAAGAAGGAAAACAGGAAAATAAAAATAAAATGAAAGAACGAATAGTGAATATCGAAGACGGGCATCGTGCCATTTCAAAAGGGAAGAAGATTTCTTCTCTCGGGGGTTAGAAGGAGTCAGCAGGCAAAATAGATTTCATTAACTCTCGAGGATCTCCGGGAGCTTCTCTCTTCCATGGTCGAGAAGTTCGTCGAAGATGTCGGGCAAAGAGGAAAGAATCCTTCTTTCGTTCCTGTTCGTTCGACATCGGCAGCTATTCCCCTACCACCATTTACCCCCGTTTCTCGTATCGTAGCCCTTATTCCTACACCCCCACCCATCATCTCGCTTTCCTATTCCTACTTCTAAACCCTACTCCTACTTTTGCCCCTCCCCTCTTTGCCCCTTTAACCTTCTTCTTTGGGTCGTGTGTGCCACTATCATCACCTATGCCTTTGGATCGCGGAATTTCTTTATTGTGCGAACCGCATCGAGAGGACTATATATATATATATATATATATATAGGGTGTCTCATGTAACTGGAACAGGGTGTATCTTTGGAACGATTGAATATAGAAAATAATGTTATTAGTTAAAGTTAAATTATATTTGAACGATATGTAATAGGGCAAAATAAATTTTATATACTTTTGCATATAGAAGAGTGTGTGTCAGAGAAATGCAACTGCACTTTTTTTTTTTCTTTTCTTTCCTTTTCAACGAGAACGTATACCCTTCGCTGGACTACTTCGATGGGCTCTTTAATATCGGAATGTTATTATGCCGTTCATTAGATAACTCAACGACAGGCTTAAAATAAATTTGAAAAAATTTCACTTACGATAACTTCCTTAAACGTATAAGTTTTTAGGGACATAATTAAGTTAATACTTTCATCTAGGGTATAGAAGAAAAAACTATGATGCGTTCGAAAATATAAAATATAATATTGAAAAAAGAATAGATGCAATTGCATTTTTCTGATCCACCGATCGAACAAAAGTGCATTAAATTATTTGCATATCGTGCAACCGTATGATACAATTTTACTTTGCCCTATAATATTTTTATCTATTTTTAACCGTCTAGAAAATATAGCCTGTTTAGAATTGTGTGAGACACCCTGTATATATATATATATACACACACACACACACACACACGCGTACACAAACGTATGTATATATATATATGTATGTATATAACTGAGTTTGTCTGTCTGTTTGTCTCTCTCTCTCTCTCTCTCTCTCGTTTCCTCTCATTCATCCTTCCAGCAGCCCTTCTGAAGGGCTGTTCGTGGCAGCCGACACTCTTCTCGGCAACCCAGACGCAACCACTCTCCTCCCACCTCGATCCCTCATCCCTCGCAATTAATTCCAAAGCGAATCGCTATCCTTCTCTCTTTTCTCTTTTTTTGTTGTATCTCTCTCCTTCTCTTTCTTTCTCTCTTTATCACTCACTATCTCTCGTCATTATCGTTTTTCCTTCTTTCTTTATTTTCAAATTCGAATATTTTCTCGATGGAGAAGTACGCGATTGTTCATGACACGATATCATTCGGCTGGAAATTTTTTTAACTTAAACTTTGAACTTCGATAATAACCTCGTTTTAGGATTCCAAGGGAATTAGCGTTATTATTATATGAATGGTATTATCGTACGGATCGATTAATTCTTTTTCTTTCTCGAAGAGAAGAAAAGATTCGCTAATACTAATAAGTAAGTAAGTAAGGAATTAAGTAAGTAAGTAAGTATTGATGATTGATTCGAAGTGTATATGGTTATACGAGATCGTTGATCTAGCCAAGATCAATTCTATATATATATATATATATATATATATATATTCTCATGCGTTTGTGTGTGTGTGTGCGTGCATTTGGTGAAATCGAGTGTTTGATGTTAGAAAAGGAAAGAAATATTAGTGTGGCGTGAACTATACGAGAAGGTTTCAGACGGATCGCGGTAAATATAGCAAGATTACAGGAGAACTCACTTATCCTGTAATTGCCGAAGAGAAAAAAAAAAGAGAGAAAGAAAAAGAAAAAGAGAGAAAGAGATACTAAAACGGGGATGTCTACGATTCGTTTCGCCGGATCTCTTATCCTTTGAGTGGTAACGAAAGCGGTCTTAGAAAAATTCAGAAAGCTTCAAGAACGATAAAAGAATTTTTCTTTCTCTCTCTCTCTCTCTCTCTATCTATCTATCTATCTATCTATCTATCTATCTATCTATTTTTCTATTTATATCACTCTATCTCTTTCGATTTATTTTCGAATTCAAAGGAAAGTCCAAAAGGGTCTGGTATTAATCGAATTTGATTTTTGGAAGAACAGTATTCTGTACTTAGAAGATAGGCAGTAGTAGATGATCTATCAAAAAATTCAATAGGTTCTATCCACCTGTCCTTAGTCTATCTCTCTCTCTCTCTCTCTCTCTCTCTTTCTGTCTATGTCTCTCTTTCTGTTTGATTCTCTTTCTCTCATACTCTATCTGATTCTTTTTCTCTCTTAGTCTTTCAGACTCTCTGATTTTCTGTCCTTCTTACTCTCTCTTTTTCTCTATCTCTCTCATTCTCTCTTTATCTTTCTCTCTTTCTCTCATCTTTATTTATAATCCACCGAACAGACGGAGCAGTACTTTAGCAAAAGAATTGGATGGGATCTAGAAATGACCATCGGTCTCTCTGGTACGAGCTTTCTTCGTCTCGTGGGCGTCCTCATGAAAGGCAATGAGTTTTTCCTCCCTTCTCTTCTTGGCCCTTTCTATATATATATATGTATATATATATATATATATTCACCGACCCGATTTCAAACGTTTATAGGTGGGCTATTGTTTATTTACCGTGTCGTCACTTCTGTAATAGTATCAACGTATAGGTGATATCACTCTTCTTTCTTTTTTTTCTGACAATACTATTTACGTGTACACACATACGTACATATGTACGTATCTATCTATGTATATTACGTATATTGTATTTATATATTTATGTATTTATGTATGTAGGCTAAAACTATTCACGATTTTGTTTTCTCGATACATTAAAAATCTAAGTACTTACTTACTTATTTACTTACTTACTTATTTATTTATCACTTAGATATGTATGTAAAAACCAATCAAGGTAACCGGGTTATATTCGTTCTAATCCTTTGACGGTGATTATTAGAACGTAACTTTAGCTAAGAAAATTTTCATCGGATTAATCACATCGCGTGGTCTTTTGAGAGTATTAAGAAAAGATTTAGAGAGAGAAAGAGAGAGAGAGAGAGAGAGGGAAGGAGAAAGAGAGAGAGAGAGAGAGAGAGAGAGAGATAGAACGTGATCATCGATAGCTAGGCCAATAGGAATCTTTTCGATATCGGTGTCCCTAATGATCGAAGCAAGCAACTTCTCAAGAAACGTGGCCTTCTATCCTTTCAGCCAATAATTATGGATTTCCTTTTCTGAAAAATAGAGTTTCTTTTCTTTCTTTCTTTCTTTCTTTCTTCTTCCTCTTCTTTGAGATTTTTCTCTTTTTCTTTCTTCTCCCTCTCCTTCTCTCTCTCTCTCTCTCTCTCTCTATCCTTTTTTCTTTATCTTTTTTCCTTTCTTTTTTGCTCTCTTTTTCTCTTTTTATTTTTTGCTTCTCTCTCTTTTTTTTTTCTTTTTTTTTTTTCCCCCAATGCGATCGTATCCCTCAAAAATAAGAAAAAAAGTCGTTCTTCTCGATCATTCATTCATTTTTGTACGCGTTCGTATTAATTTTTATATATATTCGTGTAATAATAATAACAATTAAAATAATTCATAATGAATTAAAAAGTATTATAGTATAGTAGTATATGAATCACGAGAGAGGAATGAAATAGAAATTGAAAAAGAGAAAGGGACACGGGAAGATTTCTTTTTCCCTTCTCCTTAAGAGAGAAAAAAAAAAAGAGAAAGAAAAAGAAAAAGTAAAAGGAAAATGATCGATGCTCGACTCAAGTCAAGTGCTACACAAAAAGCCTTTCTCTCTCTCTCTCTCTCTCTCTCCCTCTCTTTTTGATAATCATTATCAACTATTTCTCTTTGTAAACCTTTCATATCGTTTACACGAGCAAATATAAAATTAAAAAGAAAAAAAAAAAAAAAAAGAAAAATGAATAATCAAATTACAAGAGATAAATAAGTATCTCGTTATTTTATTCAATCTCTCTTTGTCTAATAAATGAATAAATATATAAAGAAAATAAAGAAGAAGGAAGAAATAAAGGAACAAAAAAAAAAAGAATGGTTTAAATAAAAACAAACAAAATAAGAAAGAAATAAAACAACGTAGGACAAGAATAAATCATACTCGAGATTAAATTCATACACTCTCGAGATCAATTCATGCTTCTTATCATGGTGAAGAAGGACGCTGCCGTTGAGATCATCTGAAAACAAAAACAAAAACAAAAAAGAAACAGAGAAAACCAAAAATAAAAAAAAAAAAGAAACAAAGCTTAGAAATAATTGCGCTCAAATTTCGATCGTGACTTAGAAATGGAGAGGAGTTTTTGACTTTTTTTTTCCTTCTTTTTTTTCTTCTCTCTCTCTCTCTCTCTCTCTCTCCTTTTTTTCTTTTTTTTTTTTTTTTTTTATTACTTACAGAAGCAAACGTTTCCAAAGATAGGTATGCGAATTTGCCAGCAGTCAAACGTACGGCCTTTTGTGATCTCATAATAATAATATAAATGGATCTTTTCAATTCCTTCGGATACATGTACCATGGCGTTGAATAAGTTGAATTGGCCACTGCTGTGGTCTACAAAAGTAAATAAATAAATAAATAAATAAATAAATAAATAAATAAAATAAGTAAATAAAAAATAAATATAAAAAAGAAACAATTATATACGTAATAGATATGAAACGAATTAAGCGTGGATAGGATCAAACCTATGCCATAATATGTTTCTCTTTTTTTAATTTATTTATAATTATGATAGTGAAGGAAAGAAAAACAATAACAAAAAAGTTACAAAACCTCAAAGAGCAATACGTCGGGTGGCCAATTGCAGAGAAAGAGTTGTATTACTGCAATCAATACCTGTGTCGTATATTTGTACTTATCGGGGTCGTCCTGCAACGATCCATAAACGTAATTTACGGATGGTGATGGTGGTGGCAATGATAGTGGTGGTGGTAGTGGATGATGGTGGGGAAGAAGGCAATGGGTGGTCTATTTTTCGAATAGATTTTTATTCATGAAAATCGAGAGAGAGAGAGAGAGAGACCACCTTACCCCGGCTAATTTAAAACCAACTAGAGATATGTTGTAAGTGCTGCCGATCAATTGTGTGAGGAAAATGACGTTAGCCAGTTCCTCGATGTCCTTACAAAATCTATGTAAACGTTTTAAAATATTTTTTTTGAATAGATAAATCATTAGATAGATTATTCATTGGATCAGTATATGTAAAAGTTTTTAATCGACGTTTCGTATGAAACAATCGATATTTGTAATTAAACATATCGGTGATATCAATAATACGATCAATATTATTACATTGTTCTGATGGAAAAAATCTGCAAATATTTTTCGAAACAAAAGTATTTTTTTCATCTTATTCGACACACAACTCCTTACATTTAATTATTTATATTTATCATTTATATTACATATTGATACACATACATACATATATTTATATATGTGTATATATAAATTATAATAAATGTCGATCCATTTGACAACAGAAATAACAACGAATTATTGTTGATCAATTAAAAAATACCGATCGAATGAATATACAAATATTTCCATATATTTCATCGAGCTATCAGATTAAATATAAAAATTATTTTACTTACTCGAGTACTGTGCCGTGATAATTAACGTAATCGTCGAGTTTAATCTTGACATTTTGATAAATATAAGATTCATCGTAGTCACCTTCGATATTAATAGATTTCGTTTCTTCCATCAACGACGACATTTTATTTTGTATTACTTTAAGATGTCCGCAGGCAATGAGTATCATAACTGGTCCAACTGTGTCGATACCGACGCAGGTCAAACCAACGTTGATCATTGTAGTTAATTGATAAACATATGCTATCTCGAAATAAGGCGATTCGTGTATATCGATTAAAAATGCATAAGGCAAATTTCTAATCGACGTTTCGTTGCCATTCGTAATGGACGTCGATATGAATAAACTTGCAATGGCGTAAAAAAAAATGGTAAAGGCGCAACCGAACAAATAATAATACGTCAAACGTTTCGTTTTATTCGTATAAATGATAACGTAAGATCTTTCGTCATTATCCAATAATCTCCATAATCTTTCGCATAATTTCAACATATTACGAAATTTCTTACGTTTAATAAATAATATCACGTAACGTACTTGACCACCTATTAGGGATATTATCATTGAGAAAAATTCTAATGCTATATCGGCGTTCGACATATGTCCGACGAATTCGTAACTATAAGAAATGGAATATGTCGACAATGAAATGAAAGATATTCCAGCGAGTAAATTTGTCCAATCGAGATTTATAATAAACGTTGTTTCAAATGGCAATATGCCGCAGAATTTTAATAAAAATACATTCATCGCTATCACGTTTTTACCGAACGACGACGACACTTCGTCCGACATTTTCTCGATATACACGCGAGAAATTTTTCTCTCTTTCGTCGACGTTTTTACATACGAAAATATATTATCCCTTTTCTTCATCTTCTTCTTTACGATTCGTTTTTGCTTTCTTTTTTTTTTTTCCTATTCGTTATTCAAATTTATTATATCAAAAGGCAAAACCGCGAAGAACCGACACAGTTATAGGCACTGACTCTTCGGATCCATCCGAAGAAAAAAAATCAACCCATCGAAGATAGTCCGATGGAAGGTGAAACGGAATTTTGCACCTGCGCGATTCGAGTTGCACCTTCGTGCTAACCCTTGCATCATATACCCCCAATTCTCCAACCCTTTCCCCTCCTCATCCCTTCTTCTTAATATTACTCGAACATAATGGTTACTTTGGTTACTTTCTCGTTCGGCTAAAGTTCGAAAGATTTTCGCGTTCTTTTTGTCGTAATGTGTCTACGTAATAATTTGTATCCTCGAAGGTATAAGTCTAATTTCTAATCTCTTTCCCTCTCTCTCTCCCTCTCTCTCTCTTTGTCCGACATCGTATGCTCTTTTTTTTTGTTTTCGTTTACGATAGATAAAGTAAAACTTAACCGTGGACTTATCGTCGAAAGTTCTTTTACGATCGTAATTGCGAGCAAAGAGAGAGAGAGATCGAGAGTTTCATTGATTCTGTTGTTTTCGTAAAAAGGAAAGCAAAAAATAAAA
The DNA here is from genome assembly GCF_912470025.1 of Vespa velutina. NCBI lineage: Eukaryota > Metazoa > Arthropoda > Insecta > Hymenoptera > Vespidae > Vespa > Vespa velutina. The sequence goes on from NC_062206.1 coordinate 678,203, forward strand.
AAGAAAAGGATTCGTCCATGCGATGAAATTATTGTGTGTATACATTGAAACAAGGGTAAGACGAGAATGAGGTAAGGGAGGAAGTAGATCGTGGGGGACATTGAGAGAGAGAGAGAGAGAGAGAGAGAGAGAGAGAGAGAGAGAGAGAAAGAGAAAGAACAACGTTGACTTTTCGACGATAAAGAAAAGTTGTTTTATGCGATGATACGTGTCGACGAAAAAAGACTAGTATGTATCGATCGTATTACGAATGAATAAATTAAGACATCTTTCTATGGAGATTTGATGCCGACAATTTTTATACTATTGTCAAAGAGAACACGATACACACGATAGATCATTAATCTGTGGATAGATCATTAATTTCAATAAAATAAAATATATATAATTAATTGTTAGATAATAATTTATATTTATTTATATAATAGGTTGTATTATATAATAATTAAAATACGTAATGCTTATTATTTCTTATCAACGTTTTACAATTTTCACGATATAATTAACAATTTCGATATTACAAACATCGATCTGTTCTATTAGAAAGGGTACGCGTGTCAAACCACGCCTGTTACCACTAAATCTAATCTCGGTTAGGATACGTTTATTATAATAAAATTAAGTTATTAATTTTCATCGATTACATTGACGACAGTTCTATTTAATAATAATAATTGGATATTACGTGGAAATTTGCATAGGGATTAATTATTATTTATTATTTAGTATAATCTCTACTTCGTTGACGCGAGCGCATACACCCACACACAACATATATATGTTTATATATATATATATATATATATATATATATATATATATATATATATATATATATATATATATATATACCTATATTCTAGATAAATGGGGGAGGGGTCTAAGTTACACTCCATTGGTTCGTACGAGCCAGTCGCTGTGAAATGCGCGTCTATATCCAAGAATGAGAAGTCAATGCGCAGGTTAATATTGACGATCGAATAGAACGGAGTTGAATTGATAATTTTTCATACCAGAACAAATCGTACGCATGCGCATTATTTACAAGTCTATAATGTATTATCAATATAAATTTATACGACATTGAATTTAATATTTCGTATTTGTTACGAGAAAGAAAGAGTGAGAGAGAGAGAGAGAGAGAGAGAGAAAGAGAAAAAGAGAGAAAAAGAAATAAAATAACTATTAGAAATAAAATCGAAAGGGTGTACACTGATATATAAAAAAAAAAAAAGAAAAAAAAATGATCTCAACGCGCGTATTATTTAATATAAATGAATAAGTATACAGTTGCAAAATAACATACGTAAAAATAATTTAAAATATGAAATAATATATAAATACAATTTTCCATTGATCGATTATCAATGAATGAACTTCGATTAAGACCAAATCTGTTTTATCGATAAAGAAGAAAAACATCGTCGGTAAACGACTACCTTATCGACAGTGTACTAATTTATCGACAATGAATTACTACTTTATCGACAATGAATTACTAATTTATCGACAGAGGTAAACTCTCAATAAAATAAAGATTATCATTGAACGAATGTCTTTCTCGAATGGTAAAGTCGCATAGACCGACAGAGATAAAGAGATAAATAGAGAGATAGAGAGAGAAAGAGAGAGAGAGAAAAAGATAGAGGCACAGACAGAAAGAGAAAGAGAGAAATAGAGAGAGAGAGAGTGTGTCTAGGATAGGAGCCGAGCGTTAGCGACATCCCCGTGAAAGTTAATATCTCGGAGTCTTCGACTAAGGGTTGGGCGGTGTCATAGAGACGGTAGTGAGAGGGTG
>NC_062206.1:682500-692500 GCF_912470025.1 Vespa velutina
CTCGGCCATCACCCTCCTCTCGTCGATCATTATATCAATGAAAATGATTTTAGAAAAGTAAAGGAAGAACTCGTTCAATTATATTATAGATATCGGATAAAAAAAATCAAATTACTTAAAGGATTTCCATGCGTTATCATTGATCTTTTCCTTTTTTGATTTTAATAATGATCGGATCGTCGCATTGAGCATCGACAGACGAGACTCGTCAGATCATAATTTATCACTCATTATATATATATATTATCAAGGCGTAGTGGTAATCGCCTTGAAGGGACGATTAACGTTCTGATTTTATCGTACACACGGGGTTCGTGAAACCCAACAGGTTCGACTCTTCTCATAACAATTTTTCTTTCTTCTTTCTTTTCTTTTTTTTTTGTTTTCTCTCTCACTCTCTCACCCCTTTTCTTCCTTTAAATACAATTTTTTCTTATCTCTGTTCTTCTTCTTCTTTTTTTTTCCCCCTTTTTTCCCTTTTTTTATTTTATTTATACCTTCCCCTCTCTCACGAATTTTGTTTCGTTATTTTATTTCTCATTGAGATAAGCAGATAGAGATAGCGAAGTAGATAGAGAAGGAAATACATAGAGAGAGAGAGAGAGAGAGAGAGACTGTTGCAATTGCGTCTGCTATCGTCTAACCGCAGGCTTCTCGATTTACCTTGGATACATGCTGCACTTTGCTCGCATTTAGATCGATCCAACATTCCAACGATTTCGACGAATATATTTATAGTTCGTCCAATATTATTCGCTCAGATCAATCGCGAATGAATGAATGAATGAATGAATGAATGAATGAATGCATGAATGAATGAATGAACGAATAAATCGGTCGATCTTTAAGATCTTACGTTTAAACGTGTAAACATCAAAAAAAAAAAATCTACATATTACATAGGTGTAGAGGTATTTAGATGTATATACTTATCATACTTATCAAAGTTATCGTACTAAATTTACATCTAACACACGTATGAGTACATTTCTATAATAAATTTTTCATAGGATTGGAGGAGGAGGAGGAGGAGGAGGAGGAGGAGGAGGAGGGAATTCGTGGAAGTCTTACGTATTGGAGTAATTAGTATGATTCAAGGATAATGTAATAAAGCAAATTAGTAATATTTATTTAGAAATTCGATAATAAGATGCCGTTAGATAATATTATAAAGGACATAGGCAATGATGATTAATTAATTAAATTTTTTATTTAAATGCAAGAGTAGATTATCGACAGATGTATATGAGATATACGACCGGATGGACGATGGATGGATTTCTATTAAAACATGTTCGATCGACATGTTTGATATAAGAAAGAGATAGATAGATAAAGAGAGAGAGAGAGTGAGAGAGAGAGAGAGAGAGAGAGAGAGAGAGAGAACAAACAAAGGGAAGAGTATTTTGTGTTTGCCACGCGAGTCGAGCTACGCTCATTATCCGCGTGCCACGATTGTTAATGAGCGTTTCAGAGACGTGTCTGTAATAAAGAGAAAAAAAAAAGACAAAGAGAGAGAAAGAGAGAGAGAGAGAGAGAGAGAGAGAGAGAGAGAGAGAGAGAGAAGGAGTAAGAGAGAAAAGTGATACGAGGACGGAACGTGAAAGGATTGAGTGAGATAGAAAAAATAAGGTAGAGAAAAAGTGACAAAGAAAGAAAGAGAGAGAGAGAGAATCCTTGGAACTTTCAAGTGGCATCTTTCAAACATTTTTGAAAGCTTCGAGACCTCTCTCTCTCTCTCTCTCTCTCTCTTTCTCTCTCTTATTTTCGCGAGAAACATGCAATGAGTCTTTTCACTTTACGGTTTACGTCATGGCTCCTCTTTAGAAAAATTCTCCCTCCTCGATCCTCTTCCTCTCTCTCTCTCTTTCTCTCTCAGTCTCACTCTCACTCTCCTTCATTCACTTCTCTCTCTCTTTTCTTTTTTTTTTTTCTTCTTTTCTTTTCGTTTTTCATAAAGCGGCACGTGAAAAAGGAATAATAATATTCTTTCGAGATCGAGTAGTAGAGCTTTTACAATAATGCAGACTTTTTTGCAAAATTTTTTTTTTCATTTGTATTTTTCTTTTTCTCTCTCTCTCTCTCTCTCTCTCTCTCTTTCTTTCTTTCTCTTTTCGCAAAAGAAAATAGTATTTTGTGATATGTTCATTCAGTTACTTATCTTTATCATTATTATTATTATTATTATTATTATTATTATTATTATTATTATTATTATTATTATTATTATTATCATTATCATTACTGAAAAATTAATATAAAAAGAATGGAAAGGTAAAAACTGAGAGAGCGTACTACATATAATCACTTATTTAAAACTCCGTGAACATTTTATCCCTGTTGGATCGCTCAGATGTATAAAAACAAAAAGAAAAGAAAATAGAAGAAAAAGAAGAGGGAAAAAAGAGAAAGGTTTTTTTTCTTTTCTTTTTATTTTATATACATATATATATATATATAATGCAATAAAGTTATGCCTGACGAATTTTACGGGTACGTGATATCAAACGTCCCTTTAATTTTCCATTCGGAAGGGCGGGCCTCTGTTGCGAGATTTATAAACGTCAGTGGTGGCTGACAAAAAAAGCTACGATGAAAATCATATTAAAGAGGGATGAAGGAGAGGCCAAGGGATGGGGCGAGAAAAAAGCAGGGGGTGTTCTCTTACGAAAGAGAGAGAGAGAGAGAGAGAGAGGGGGTGAGATTCGAAAACCGACGAAGCACATACCCCTTAATCATGACGTACGATCCTTATTTGCGCGTTTGCGCGAGTTACGCTCGTCGCTTTAGCCGTCTCCTTCCTTGTAAAATTAACAATGACTACCCTCACCGTGAAAAGGCAATTCCCTCTTTAGTTGCCTTTCCACGCCAAGAAAGGGATGAAAAGAGAGAGAGAAAGAGAGAGAGAGAGAAAGAGAAAAAGCAATATTGCTCGTAAAGCGTAAAGAAGCCATTATACGAATATACAAACTCACAATTTTTCTCAACTTTCGTCGTATTAATTATCTCTTTTTTTTTATTATTCTTTTTAATAACTTTATGTAACTTTATATATATATATATATATATATATATATATGTATATATAATATAAATATCAAAAATATAATATATAAAATAAATATATATTTTATTATATAATATTAATATTCATTAATATTCTATCATATTACATTATTACGTATTAATCGGTATGAGACAATTTTCTTACATTTATATAATCCATTATATCTTTCTTATAAATGATCACGATAATCGAATACGACAAAGATTACAAAAAAGAAACACACACATACACACAGACGTACACGTATACGAACATTTCAATTGTATGTTAAAGAAAATAACAAAGTCTAGGTTCATCGCGATTAGTCGAGCGTCTACCCACAAATAGGTACTCCGGAGTCCCAAATTGCTCGTAGTATTCTTTATAGTAGTAGATAGGTAGGTACATAGATAGGTAGGTAGGTAGGTAGGTAGGTAGGTAGGTAGGTAGGTAGGTAGGTAGGTAGGTAGGTACGGAGATACGAGAAAAGGGGCGGACGAAATTGCGTGAGAATAATGTCGGTGTTTTTAACCCCTCGTACGTACATACATACATACGTACGTATGTACATATATATATATTTATATATATAGTTATGTATGTGTACATACATAAGTACTTATTTACCTATATAAGTACGCGTACAACCAGAATACACACAGGTACGACACACTCGTCAAGGGATTCTTCGGGGAAACAAAAGAGGTCTCGCGATTAAGAGGATAAGAAAAGAGCCTATGGGCGTACTTCACAACCACTACCAACACCCTCCTACTTCCTCCCTTCACTTCCTACCTCCTCTGCCACCTTTTCACTTCCTTCCCCTATTCCGTCGACCACCACACTTAACCATACACATCTGAAGTACAGAGGAAAAAAAAAAAATAAAAAAGAGAGGATAAAAGAGTAAGAGAAAGAGAGAGAAAGAAATGAGTGGAAAAAAGAGGGAAAAAAGGAAAAATAAAAGGAAAACAAACCTTCCAGAAGGACGAGAAACACTAAATTAGCTTTAATAGTAGTGTCCCTTTTCTCTTTCTTTCTTTTTCTTTCCGGGTGTATAATAGAACGAATATTTTTCTTACATAGATTTTTCCATTTCTCATAGCATATGTATAATATGTGTATCTGTGTGTGTGTGTATATATGTGTAAGTGGGTTCGCATGTTTAGTAAGTACACGTAGCTTACATCTAAACCAAACATAATTCCGCTGATAGTTAAAGAGTTAACACGTCGTCTTCGTACGAGACGTCGTTTGCTCGTAACCTGTTCGATTGGTTTATATACACACACATATGTATATATGTATATCCTTTACACGGGACAGCTAAACGTACCTTCTTCTAAATAAAAAAAAAAAAAAGAAAAAAAAATAGTAGAAGAAAAAGAAAAATAAAAAAAGAGATTCTACGAGGGAAACGTATGTAAACGAAAATGATCAGTAATATAGTGAGAGAGAGAGAGAGAGAGAGAGAGAGAGAGAAGGGAGGGAAGAAGTAATCGAAAAAAGAAAAGAAAAAAATATCCCACTTGAACGTACCCTACCTAACTAACCACCCAACCACCCTCTTCAACCATCTTTCCCACCATTCACTATCGTCTAACTCTAGACGATAGAGATACTGTATATAAGTACGTGTATCTATAGTTCCCTCGTCTTTACTGATTTCTCGAGTTCGTCAAAAAGACACTAAGAGGTAAGGAAAGAACGAAAGAAAGAAAGAGATATATATATACACATATACATATATACATACATATAATATATATATATATATAAAGAAAGAGGGAGAGAGAGAGAGAGAGAGAGTATTGAGAAAGTGGATTATCATTGCTCGGCCAGCTTTTCCTCATCAACGAAAGTAGATATCTCTAAGCGCGCTTGGGGTTAGAGCTTGCGGATATCCGCATTGTTTCGAGCCACGTAGCCAAGTCAGCTGACCTACATTAAGGCTGAGCCACCCTCTTTACGTAGGGTGAGCACGTTGGGGTTGGGAAAGAGAGAGAGAGAGTGAGGAACTTCGAAGCACTCGATGCTCGCCTATAGAAAAGCACTTCTAACTCGACGACCCTCCTCGTTTGCCCTACAGTTTCAACGCCTATCCACCCCCCAACCCCATTCCACAATCCACCCACCCACGTTAACCCCTTATTTTTTGAGGCACCACCGACACGGATTTTATTTGTTCTTTCGTTCCTTCGGTAAAAACCGTGCCGTGTTCCCAATCTTTCACACCTTTCGACCCCTTCTCTAATCGTTAAAATACAAGGACGAGGAGAGCAATTCCCGGACTAAGTATTTCAATAGAGGCCACTTTTCTAAAGCAACCCCTTTTTCGATCGATCCTCTTTATCTACGTCTTACTTTGGTAATAAATATTACCCGGAAGGTTTATACAGATTAGAAATTGCAAATGATTATTATTGATTAAGTACGAACTAATCGATTCAATCTTCCATCTCTGAGCAATTTAATTAATATCCTTTGTTCTCTCTCTCTCTCTCTCTTTATTAATTAATTTACTTTATGGAAGGTTAATTGAGGATAGATATTTATGCGTCATTAAATTTTATATATCTTTCTTCTTTTTATATTTCTTCTTCTTCTTCTTCTTTTTTTTTTTTTATTTTCCTTTTTTTTCTTTTCTCGAAAACATTCGCGACGGCGCGACAACGATTACGTGTTTCAACAACACGTTAATACATGATCAAAGTCGAGATAAATGGATCAAGGAATATAGAAGAAGTAAAGATAGTTAAAAAAAAAAAAAAAAGAGAGCAAGAGAGAGAGAGATAGAGAGAGAAAGAAAAACGAACGTGACTAAAAGAAATGGCAATGGTAGGCATTAATCCTTGTCGGCCTAGACGACTTTATCTGCATGCCTGCACGATCTCGTCGAAGAGGAAAGAGAGAGAAAGAGAGTGAGAGATAGAGAAAGAAAGATAAAGATAGATAGTAGAGAGAGAAAGAGAGAGAGAGAGAGAGAGAGAAAACTGTGCGTATAAATATAAGCGTGTACATTTTGTTGTAAGTCTATTTTTACATTTCCCGACTTGCGTTTGAAAATACGTCGACTTCTTCAGCAGTAATATTCAAAAGACGACGACTACGACGACGATGATGATGATGATGATTATGATGATGATTATTATGACGATAATAATAGTAATGGGACTGAAAACTTGGTTTTTTTCGTTTCTCTTTAAATATGGAGAACGACGTTTTAATCCTTCTAAATTTTTCTTTCATTTCTCTCTCTCTCTCTCTCTTATTCTCATACACATACACACACACACACACACATATATATATATATATATATATATATTCTTATAAATATATATATAAGAAGCGTGTGCTCCTTCGATAGTTCTATTTTTTTCGAAAGCTCCATTTGAATATTTTACGGTGGGCCGTTTGCGAGAGTGACGTTGCGAGAAAGAACGAGTAGATTCCACTCTGAAATATTGATAAGAAGCTATTTTAATCCTTGCCAATGTATATATATATATATATATATATATATATATATATATATATATATGTGCGCGAGATTTGCGCGTGTATATGCCGGTTAAGAGAATCATGCTCGAGAGGGACAGAGTTTGAGTTAACGTTAAAGTAACATTGAAAATTCACCCCAACCATTCTAATCTGAGGGTTTGATATTCTAAAATTATATATCTATTTAATGCCTAACATAATCGAATTCATAATCGATTCGTTCCTCATCGTTAAGAGCTACCATTAATAATTCTAGTAAAATCGCGTCGAGTTCCAGTTCGTCCAAGTTTCTTTATTTTCTTTTTTTTTTTTTTTTTTTTAAGTCTGAAAAAATAGTCATATCGTAAGGATAAAATTAAAAAATAATCTATATATATATATATATATTTCTTTTTCTTTTTTTTTTCTGTTTCAAAAAAGCTTCAAGCAGAGATAATCAAGGTTTTTTTTCTCTCTTCTTTTTTTTTCTATTATTTTTCTAATCGATCGAACGAAGTATTATATCCGTTTACATCACTCTTTAAATATCGATAAGATATAATAATTAATCCCGTTCTAGTATCAGTAATACATTTTATATAATCTTTAAGCATATCGATCGTCATTCCCAGATACGAACAAATGATCCATATCTATATCATATAAACCAATATATACGTACATACATACGTAATCACGTATATTATTCATTTATATATCTATATATCTATTATATTCTTACGTACATATATACGTAACAGTATTAGCGAAGAAGAATACTTAAGATTTTAATCGAAGCGTCGATGACACCGAGTACGTCTTTTTATTTTTTTATCTGCCTTTTCTTTTCCTGTTTTTTTCCTTTCTTCTTCTTCTTCTTCTTCTTTTGTTATCTATCTTTTCCCCTTTTTTTTTTTTTTTCATTTTTTCTTTCCTTTTTTTTTATTTTTTTCGTACGTTCGTACGTACTTATGTAGATTCGTGCGTACATTCGTACGTTCGTACGTTCGTTCGTTCCTCTCATTATCAATCCCGACAGTCATGCGAGTTCGCTAGATGCATTATTCAACATCTAACGACACTTATGTTGGTGCGCGCTAGCTAAGCTAGCTAGCTAGCTAGCTAGCTTGCTTGCGAGCGAACGATGCGCGCGGTATGACACGCAGCTTGCATTTACTACGATAACGTAAGTAAGTAAGTACATAACTGGTATGTATGAGTGTATCTTATATACATACATCCGCACATGCGGATTTATCTTATGTGCTTAAGTACTCACGGTGAGAGATACGTGAGTGAGTAACGTATGCATGTATATATCTACATATGTACGTACGTACGTACGTATTAGCCGACATCGGTTGTTTCTTCTTCGAAGAACAAAAATAGGTATATACATGGATGGATGGATGGATGGATGGATGGATGGATGGATGGATGGATGGAGGAATACGGGGGAGGATATGTACGTCTAATAACACGAAAGAAAATCACTGTTCTCGAATAGTGGCGATAATCGTTGAACGGTATTGCGTGAGAAACTTTAATGTGTTGTTTTATACTTGCGTCGGAAAAAAAAAAAAAAATCGCGGAAGTTTAGCGTAATAATAATTCACATGGACGAAACCGTTTATAAATATGTATATATCTCATGGTAAATGATCCCTCCTTCTCTTCCTATCACCCTTCCACCCACCCTTCCGTCCCTACCGATTAAATCTGACCGTTAGGCACGCTTGCGCATTGTGCGCACCGATAAACTACACGCGAGTTTCTTCGAGGATGAAAGATTTCAAGAAGAAAGAAAAATAAAAGAAATTATATATGTATATATATATATATATATATATATATATATATATTTATATATATATTGGAAAACCCGACATTCCTATTCGCCTGCCATTATTTATTACAAATCCTTAGGCAAGAGGAAACAATAAGTCTTTTATTCTTCTTCCTTTTTTTCTTTTTTCTTTTTTTTTTTTTTTAAATAACCATCGACTATTTACACTACCATTGATAATTCTTTTAAGATAACGACGAACAAGAGAAAATGAAGATAAATATAATTTTTCTTTTTTTTTATTCGTCTTATTAATTATCTCATTCGATAGAGAATAATTGCCTCATGTAAAAAAAAAAAAAAAAAAAAAAAGAGAAACGAGATAGATTGTAAAGAGAGAAAAGAACAAATTATATATATACGTATATACACATGTATATATAATTTTATATACGTATAGATTCAGATAGATACGTAAATAACGTAATTACGAGAAATATTAATTAACAGAAGTTAGAGTACTCGTAACCTATTTTATTTCGAGCGTAAAAATCATTCAAAATGATCCATAAAGGACGCGGCAAATTGTATCAACCAATCGGGTTAAGAACAGATGGGTCACGTGATTCAAGTCACGTGACTCACGAACTCGGTGGCGCGAAGAGAGGAGTCTCATCATCGGCTGAAAGACCGCGAGCGCTCAGTCGTTTCGGAGAACCCGTACGAATCACAGTTAATCTCTAGTAACGTATTCGGTATCGCGACGAACGTACATCATACGATTTTACGCGTATATCTATATATATATGTATATATATATATACATATAAAGAGAAAGAGAGAAAGATAGAGAAAAGGATATATATATATATATATAAAGAGAGATATAGATAATATAAATATAACTAATTTCCTCTGCTCTCTTTACAAATTGATTTTTATTTGTTTACATTTTTTCTCGTTTTCTTATTCCTTTCTTTTTTTCTCACTTTTTTTCCTTTATTACATAACTTTCGTTCATCGCGTTGCTCGATCATGATCGAGCAACGCGACATTTCTTGAACGTCCTCAAACAAAAAGAATCAGAGGAAGAGAGAAAGAGAAAGAGAAAAAGAAAGAGAGAGAAAGAGAGAAGACAGTGCGTGCGATCAAAGAGACGCGTGCCAAATTAGAAACGCTCGCTTATTCATCGGACAACCCCAGGTACTTTTACTTTGTTTATGCGATGCTTAGATAAAGAAAAAAAGAGAGAAAGAGAAATGACATGTTTCCATTAAAACGTAATTGTAATAATTTATCATCATTTATTATCACTGTTTATGTATTAACTTGTCCACCCATACGTGATATATCGATCAACGAAATCTAATCCATTAAAGTTACGATTCGAAATTTTAACATCTTGCATAATACTTTATTTACATTATACGTTCGTTCATTCATTCATACATTCGTTCATTCATACATTCATTCATTCATGCATTCATTCATTCATTCATACATTCATTCATCCGGTTGAAATGATCATTGATAAATAAATTCATATGTATATATACATTTTTTTTTTTTTTTTTACGTTTTATAAAACGATCGAACGAACGAATGAAATAAACAGATTATGTTGTTCTATGGTAAACATTGAACAATATGATCTCTACGATCTTTGTAATACGTGAATATAAAAT
>NC_062206.1:695000-745000 GCF_912470025.1 Vespa velutina
CGTACAAATAGAAATTTAATAATGATCAATTACGTTCTTCATTATTTGACTAAAGAAAGATGAAAAGAAAAAAAAAAAAATATATATATATATACAGATATGTAAAACGTAATGCACTCGCTCATACGTAAGTAAGTATGGTACAAAATGTACATTGTCTCGTACCGTTATCTTTAAGTCACGGAACATCCAGTATGGCCGCTTATCCGTTATATACAATAGACCTAAGCGAGGAACATCTTCCTCTCCGTAAATACATGCGAGAGAACGTGTCAGCCGCTCGATCGAGTATTTCTTTTTTTCTTTCTTTCTCTCTCTCCCTCTTTTTCTCTTTTTCTTTCTCTCGCTCTCTCGGTCTCTCTCTAGAGTTCTTGAAAAAGGAACCGGTAAGAAGGACCGTAATAGACATTGGCGAGAAATGTCTTTTCGTAGAGTCAGCTATCTTCCAAAGGAGTGCCCGTTTCTACGACGCGATAAAAATGTCGATTCTCAAAGTATCGAATCTACTCTGCGCGGTCTGAATATTATCTCTTTTTTTTATTATTTTCTTTTTATTTTCTTTTTTTTTTTTTTCATTTTTTTTTCCCCTTCATTTTTTCCATCCTTTTTCTTCCAATCCCCACCCCCTCCCTATGCCCCATCCTGCTCTGTGTTTTGTCCCTTTTCTTTCTTTTTTCTTTTCCTTCTTCCTCTCATGACACTTTTAAACGACAACATAGATATTCAATGTTGGGGAGAGATGAGCGGGTGGAAGTTAGGGGAGGATTAATGGATTACATATCTATATATATATACTTGTATATATATTATATATATATATATATAAAACTTTTGTATTATTATATATTTATATTTATTTTTATAATAAGAAATATATGATAATAAGAATTGCGCATCCAATGATAATAATGTCATTGTTATTATAATAAATATATAATAATAATAAACATGAATAATAGTTGGAAAGAAATTCGGAATTAAGTGGATTTATTAATAATAATTATTAATTTTATTTAATTCAATTGATTTCAGTTCGATTCACATCGAGAGACGGGAAATTGAAACGAAAAGCATCAGGGGAAAAATGAATATTCGACGTTACTTTTTCCTTGTCTTTTTCTTTTTTTTTATTTTTTTCTTTATTTTTTTTTGGTTTTTTTTCTTCTACTCCCATACTCGACAAAGTCTCCATTTTAATGTTCGAATGCTTTATAATTCACAAACAATTTTTAATATCGTTAAAGAGGATAATTATAATAGTTCGCGGTTGAACATTTTAACTGGGGCTTGCAAACCATCGTGAAAATCGCATTTGATGACACTAATTTTAGATTGCACATTCCCAAATTGGACTAAGATTGAATTAGATTAATTATTTGAATTTTAATATGGCAAAGATAAAAATTCTCATTAAAAAATAACGGGGTGAAATTTCGCGTAGTCGAACGACTACGTAAGTATGTAATGTACTTACGTTACTTACGTTACGTACGTTGTTAAAGATCAAAGTGTAGATTGTTGATAAATCGACATAGTGCCTAACTAAAGCAAGTGCATTCGCATGATGAGTTTCTTGAATAGATAAAGAAATAAATAATGGCTTTGGTATTATAGACGAGTTGATTATGGTTGTTCTATGTGTATTATAGGTGTAGATGATACGTAAGCGCGTTAGATTAACGTTACGTGGACATGGAAAAGTCTTATTCACAATGCACATACATACATATATATATATATATATATATATATATATATATATATATACAAAGATACACACACACACATATATATATATATATGGATATGCACTTGTGTCCACCTATCGTGTATATTTATGACCTTCAATAACGCAATTGAGCATTCCAATAAAATCGAAATAAAACGACGAATCCTTTATCATACAGGAAACAAAATTTAATCAAACGTAATTATACCTAATAACGATTTTACTTCTTTTATTAGATAATATCAAACATATTTAAGAACGTAACGCGCGACTCGAAATTCTTTCCGACGTTTATCACCTCTTGACCTCTCTTCTCACCTTCATATAATCCAATTGCAAAATGAAGATTTTATTCGTACGTGGACGGTTTCGTATATTCGGTGAGGACATTAACAACGTCTCTTTTTCCCTCCCATCTCTCCCTCCTCTTCTCCCCGCATAATCATTCAGCCACTTAAGTCATTTAAGAAATCACAAAGATTGTCATTAAATCTCTTAGTAGGTAGTAAGTAAGTAAGTAAGTAAGTAGGTAGGTAGGTAGATATACTTAATAATCGTACTATTAAGCGAGATGTCCAAATATGGGACAAGGACGATGTTGCGTCTGACTCTACTCGCGCTACATTATAATTCGATCGTTAAAGTCAATTGCTGTGTATATAGGGAGTAGTGGTTTGTGTGTGTGAGGGAGGGAGGATGACAGGGGGGACAGGGGGTGATAAGGTTTGGCCGTATAGAGCAAAAGAGAGAGAAAGAGAGAGAGAGAGAGAGAAGTAGATTGAACGTTTAATCATATTCATTGATCAAAGCGAATGTAAAATTTTCATGAATTTCGATTTTTATCAATGAAAGAAGAAAAAAAAAAGGAAGAAAAAGAAGAAGAAAGGAAGAAAGATAAGAGAAAAGAAAAAAGAAAAGAACGAACAGATCTGTTCGATATAGAAGAATGTTGAGATAATATTTTTTCTTTTAAGAAAAATAAACAAATAAAGTAATAATAATAATGATAATAGTAATAATAATAATAACAAATAATAATGAAGTCGTTGGAAATTATCTCAGACATGATTATGAGATTAATTATTTATTTATTTATTTATTTATTTATTTATTTATTTACTTATTTATTTTTTCTTTTCTTTTCTTTTCTTTTCTTTTCTTTTCTTGTTTCATCTCTTTCCCGTTTAGTTTCTCACGTTTCAGATTGGTTAGAATGAACTTTATCTTGTGTTTAACCTTGAGAAAACTTACTTATCTAACGCTACAACTCCAATCACCCACCACCACCACCCTCCCCCTCCTCCTTGTTCCTATCTACTCCCACTTACTACTAAAGGTCCTTTAATTAATTATGCGAATCAGCAAGCTGTGCGCTAATTATTCTTCGGCCGGCGTTAATTCCGGACTCGAATCGGAACTGCTGTTGCTGCTGCTGCTGCTGCAACTGCAGCTGACCCGGTACTTCGGTACGATAATCTTCTCATGCCAATTAACGCCGAGAAGAAGATATTTTCTTCCTCGTGGCTGGTACAAACGGCAAACGAACGGCGGCCTCGTTAACGAGATCCGCTGCTAATCAGAATCAAAGGGAGAGAAAGAGAGACAGACAGAGAGAGAGAGAGAGAGAAAGAAATTTTTTTCGAGCTCGTTTTGCAGAAAAAAAAAAGAAAAGAAAAGATAAAAAGCTTTTCCCAATTTATTGTCCGTTTCTTTTGAATACACATGTATATATTCTTTTTCATTTCTCTTTTATAGATTTTTCCAAAATGGAGGACCATCCAGCTGGCATTTCTCCTTCCTCAAGGTAAGAACATTCGTATTTTTAATGTTTTGTTTTTCTTTTTTTTCTAATTTTGTTAAATAAAAAAAAAAATATTTTAATCTTTAATCGTCAATCGTGACTCTTTAAAAATATATAATTTGCTTTGATCGTAATTAAGTGCGTTCTCTAATTAAATGGAACGATAAAAATTTTACGCGATATTAACGTTTTTGTATGTACCTCTTAGAATTCAAGATAAAACGAGATCTCGTTCCGTAGGACAGTTTCGTTGGTACATATGTACTCGGTTACTCTCAGATCAGTGTCGAGGTTTTGATATGTTGCCAAGAATAGAGGGCGGGGACGGCAACGGGAGCAGACGGGGGGAGGAGGGGGTTGGTTACATGAATTAAAGATATCGCCTGATGGAATTTAACGCGCAAACGTTTAAAACCTCCCACTCCTTTTTTCGCTTTACGTGTGACTGTAAAGAGAGAGGAAAGAAGCAGAAGAAGAAGAAGAAAAAGAAAAAGAAAAAAAAAATAAAATAAAGAACAAAAATGTCGGGTGTAACGATATCGAAAAAAAAATTTCTTTAATTTATTACTTACTAATCGAATTCCGAGTATATACGATTTTTTTTTTTTTTTTTTTATTTATCGTAAACAAAAAATGCATGCGCGATAGGATGGAATGGAGGGAGGGTAGAAGAAAAAAAAAAAAACAGACAACGCAATCCTCTAATCGAATTTCTAATAAGAAGAAAAATTGTTGTCGTTCTATCTGTCGACGTAAGATGATTCATCGTAAATGAGAATTTAAATAATCTGTAAAATAATAATAACATTGACTGAAGTCAAGCTGTGATTAATTTTGTCTTTATTAATTCCACGTAAGGTCGTTCGATTCAAAATAATCAAATTGTAAAGGAAATAAAAAGAAAGGAACAAAAGAAAAGAAGATTAAAAAAAAAAGAAGATAAGAAGAGCTGAAAACAATTAACGTTCGAAACAATAAAACGACAATTATCTCGAAGATAAGAATAGAATTCTTTTTTTTTTTTTTTTTTTTTTTAATAACGCGGATCTACAGGATGTCTCGTAAGAAAAGAAAAGAAAAAAAAAAAAAAGAAAAAAAAAGAAAAAGCAAGTCGATCGATATCGCCATGAAATTTGATTTCTTCGCGTTACGCGTTAACGGGGGAGGAAGGCAATGGGAGGGGAAAAAAAGAAAAAAAAAAAATCTCTCTTAATTTAGAATTTTAACGTGTCTCTCTCTTTGTGTTTCAGAACAGTTACCTAAGGATGACACGATGAGAGGTGAGTCTTATTTATTTTCTAAGCGACGCGACACGACACGACACGAAAAGAAGCTTTAAACGCAGACAGCTACGTCGTCGGCGTAAGTCTTCGTCGTTAGAACTAAAACGGATTTAGATTGCATTATGTATATATATATATATATATCTATGTGTATGTGTATGCGCATCGATGATGACAAACACATCATAGAATAATATCTCCTTTCCTGATTTTCATCGATAATATTATGATGGAACGAGCGCATAGGATAGGCATAGGATGGCATAACCTTTTTGTTCTTTTTCGTATTTTTTTTCTTTACTTTTTTTTTTTTTCTTTTTTCTTCTTTTCTTTCGTTTTTTAACGATAAAACGCGGTAACAAAGAAAAAAGAAAAGAAAGAAAAAAGAGAGGAAAAAAAAATATTGCATTTACCTCGTCCACAGCTCGATAATTCGAATCGAGTGATTTAAAGAGAAAAAAAAAAAGAAAAAAAAATTTTCTAACAGACATTTTGTTATTCAATTGGACAAAGAATCAAGAAATGAATAACAATAATCTATTATTAATCTAATAGATAATCTTTTCTCCCCTTTTTTTTTTCTCTTTATAACGTTCTCAAAAGATTTCAACATATATATATATATATATTTTTTTTTTTTTCTTTACTTTAATAAGACGAAACTTTAGTTAAAAAAAAACTTGTAGAAAATTTCATTGAAATTTCTCATAGCGAGACGTACTATAGTGACCCGACTTATGGGTCACGGTTTCGTCATCGCTTGAATAAAAGAAGGAGAACTTTCCTTGAAGAATACAAAAAAAAAATTTTAAATGAACAAGCCGACGTCGATGACGACGATGACGACGAGTACGAGAACGACTCGGATATGCGAAAAAAAGCTTCTTCCTTCGTAATCGTTGTGGCTCATTTTAATTAAATTTCACATCGGCAAGATTCCCTTTTCCCAAGGTAATAAAATCACTTAGAATCAAGATATCCACGTACGCGTAACGAGCTATGGCACGCATCGCGAATCGTTGCACGCAATGCATCCTCGTAATGCATTCGCCGCATGGAAACGAACAGAGAAAAGGAAAGTAGAAGAAGAAAAAAAAAAAAAATAGGAAAATAAAAAGAGGAGAAAAAAAAGTAGAAGAAAAATAAAGTGAAAAAAAAGATAAAACCTGGGAGGGAACTTTAAGTGCGGTCATATTTATGATAAGGGATTTTAAAAGTAATTAAAAATTATCTCATGTATTTTTGTTGTTGTTCTTGTTTTTGGTTTTTTTTTCCTTCCTCCTCTTCTTCTTTCCTATTCTTTTTTTTTTCTATTTTCATCATCTTCCACATTTATACACCAACTTTTATATTATTATATATTTATATTTATTTTCACAATAACGAAATATTATTGTCATAGTTAATAATAAATATATAATAATAATAATAATAATAAATATGGATAATAGATGAAACAAAATTCAGAGATAAATGGATTATATTAAAGGGAAATATTAATTTTATTTGTTACAATTGATTTCAATTCAATTTTCACATAGAAGAGGAGGAAATAAATATTCGACGTTACTTTTTTTTTTTATCCACGTGTCTTGAAAATACCTACACAATATATAATCTATATAAAAATATACAAATACAGATATAATTATGTGTATGAGTAACTTGTTGTGGCAAACTTAAATTAGTCATCGTATCTGTTGCTCGTTATCACGATTATGATAAAAAAAAAAAATAGGTGGGACATTTTCGAGCACAAGTTCTTTCTTGGAATTTCGATTAATTATCGAACGTTTTTCTTTCATGTACTTATATTTTTCGCGTTGTGATAATTGATAACTAGGATCAAATTATCTTGAACAGTTCGATATTCAATAATTCTCAATGCTCATACGATAACATAATCGTGTAATAGATTGATTATAAATTACAAGTTGAATACATTTCAGTTTGTTGGGAGGAATAAAAAAATAAAAATAAAATAAAGTAAGAAATAAAAAGAAATAGATTAAAAAAAGTTTCGATGATTACGTATGAAAAATAAAAAATATTAGAAGAATAAAAAAAATATTATGAAATAAAATCATTGACTTTTGGCTTTCAATCGGAAGTGTAATATTTAATTGTTCTCATGTAACACTCTATAGATTTTAATTCTAATCTAAGTATATTTTTTTTTCTTTTCTTCTTTTTTTTTTTTTTTTTTTTTTTCAATTTATAGATAATTTTTTTATATTATAGATAATATTTTTTTCTTTTTTGTTCTCTCTCTCTCTCTCTCTCTCTCTCTCTTCTTTTTTTCTTTTCTATCGCTTTATAAAAAAAAAAAGAAAAAAAAGAAAAAAAAAAAGATTCAAACTGGTCCCTTAATTTTTTTGTAATCGACCTGTATAACATAAAGCATATTCATAAACTGATATCTAACAATAAAAGTGGGCTGTGTTCGTAGAATCTCTCATGATATCGTTTCTTCGCTTATCCGTCAACGATACGTAAATAAGTATACCGTTCGGACGACTAGAATAACAGTTTATATAAAAGCAAGCTGTTCTCTGTTCGAACGAACCAACGAAAAATTTTCAACGATATTTAAATAGATATATGATCGACGAAATAAGTTCAATCTATTTAAATGATTTTTCTTTGTTTCTTTTTTTTTTTTTTTTTTTTTTCTTTCCCCCACGCCTTGTCGTTTTCTTCTCTTTTTATCTTTATTTCTTTATTCCTTTTTTTTTTTGCCTTCGACAAAACAAACGACGAAATTTTGTTGACGAACATAATTCGACCTATTTTAATTCGTCCTATTTTTTCTTCCTTTTTCTTTTTTTTTTTAGGAAAACCATACGATTATTCTAAGCAGAAATACAGTAACACGATACGTGGAAAAAGGTCGGGAGGTAAAAGGAATAATATAAATATTTTTCTGTTCGATGTCTCATAGCACCAAAAAATATTTATGTTCTTACGTATCAAGGGAAAACATTTTTCTGTCCGATAAAATGCACTTCCATATAAATATATATATATATATTTATGTGATATATGTATGCATATCATTTTAAAAAGCCTAACCAATACACACAATGACCGTGTTCATTCGTTTTACCGCATACGGAATGCCGCGAAAGACTTATCGATCTTTCGCCCCTATAACTATATATATATATATATATATATATATATATATATATATATATATATATATATGATGTGTATGTATATTCAACATACATACATATGTATACATATGCCGATACTTCGGGCCATGCCGTTGTTCTTTCCGTGGAAACTACTCGTTAATCGAGTGCACTTCCTTCACCCGATAAATTCACTAGAAACTAACGAGGGGTTTCGCGAATGTATGACGGTACGTGAATAAGTTGATTAAAATCGAATCAAATCAAATCTAATTTAATTTAATCAAATATAATTTAATCTAATCTAATCTAATCCGATCATGATCTGATCTGATTATATTGGTTAGAAAAAAAAAAAAAAAAAAAAAGAAAAATAAGAAAAAACGAGGACAAAACGTTGCCTCCTTGACATATATCGTACTCTTATTATATTTTCAAATCTTTCGAGATGTGATTTTATCATAATAAATTATTAAACAAAAAAAAAAATAAATAAATAAATAAAGAAAATGCCGTTGATCAATGCCCGGACGATAAAGCTTTTATTGAACCATGTTAAATTTATTTGTTTTGCATGTGTAATTTATAATGTATGTATATA
This sequence comes from Vespa velutina, assembly GCF_912470025.1. Lineage (NCBI taxonomy): Eukaryota > Metazoa > Arthropoda > Insecta > Hymenoptera > Vespidae > Vespa > Vespa velutina. The sequence continues at coordinate 703,552 of NC_062206.1, forward strand.
TGTGTATGTGTGTGTGTATGTGTCAAGTTAAGAATAATAATAAAGTATAACTATTTTAATCTAGAGAAATTATTATTTGTCTAGATACATTCAAAGATATATTCAATGTTATAGCTTATCTCCTTTTAAGAAAACAAATGGAGAGATACAGATACGTTTTAAATAAACCCTTTGTTTATTTAATTTGTTTTATAGAACAATAATATCAAACGAACATTCGTATTTATATATATATATATTATATATATGTGTGTGTGTGTGTGTCTGTTTATTACGTAAATTATTTAAACTCATTGTATTTTATCAAAGATCGGAAGTACGTATATAACGTACGTAGATTATTATCATTATTATTATTATTATTATATTCATCTACGTTAGTTTAATTACGAGAACATTGTTTCAAAGATAATTTAACTCGACATACAATATCTAATTTATTATGAGGACGTCAATATTTTAATATAATAATTAAATTTTTTATATAAAGCAATATCACGACGAAAGATCTTATTCGAAAATTTGTATTGTTCAATTATAAATAAATGTATATGTGTGTTTTGTTCACGTTTCAAAAAGTGCACGTTTCGAAAAGTGGACGTTTCAAAATATATATATATATATATATATATATATATATATATATATATTTATGTATGTATATATATGCGTGTGCGTAATTACATCTATAAATTACACCTATATATAGTTGTTTCATCATTGTTTTGCCGTTTATTTGTTATCCTTTGTGCGACATGACTCGTACATTCATACTTGAATATAGAATATTTAGAATATTTTGGATTACTCGACGTTTCGGTCATTTTCATTTTTTCTAGATAAGTATCTCGTTAACCCGCTTATTCTCATGGCCGTTTGATAATAATTTTCCAAAAAAAAAACACTCATACGTTACCTTCTCTCTCTCTCTCCCTATATATATATATATATATACGTTTGTGTCTATCTCTATTTCTCTACCTCTTTAACTATCGTCGTCGAGTACAAATAAAATCACCGAGTTTGACAAGAAATTTTATTGCGTTTCCCTCGTTATTAACGTTGTAAAAAGATTCTAGGTCGAGTAGCAAATAGACGCGTCCCGTTTAAGTTGCCTATGCACTTACACGCAGTATCATACTTTTGTATCGTCGTTTCATTATTATTTCTGCGTCTCTCCATTTTTTTTTTGCTTTTTTTTTTTTTTTATTTTATTTTATTTCTTTCCTCCTTCTTTCCTTCTCTATTGCAAATATAATTTCACTTTTTCTTTTACATAACAATCCACGCACAAGAAATATGCAGTTTTACATAACGATATTCATAAAAAAAAAAAAAAAAGAAAAGGACAAAAAAAAAGAAAAAGAAAAAAAGGAAAAGTGACGTACATACATGCACATATACGTATTTGTTGATATATAAAATATTTGTTAATAATAAAAAAAAGGAAAAATAAACGAGAGAGAGAGAGAGAGAGAGAGAGAAAGAGAGACAGACAGAGATAAATGATAATCCAATTTTAAAGTAAAAGATAATCAAAAGATTTGACATTGCGACATACAGGGGTCACAACCGTTGGTGCGGCGAGGTCAGGTCGCGGTACTCTACAGAGGACACTCGTCCTTGTATTTCTGGCGACGTTTCTCTGGCTGCAGATTCATGTGATCAATTTAACCGGCAGGGACACGTCTGGACAGTCTTCGGCTAACGAGACGCTCTTTGCGCTGGTCCCTCAGGAACTCCACAGGTTCGTTTTGTACAATACGATCTTCCTGCCTGAATAAATCCATCCACCTGTCATATATCAATCGTGCGACTAGTTGTTAGAAATTAAAAGAAAAGAAGGAAAAAACAAAGAGAAAAACAACGACAACAACAATAACAACGATAATAATAATAATAAAAAAATTAAAAAAGAGAAATACTAATCGATTGACCATATCTACTTCTCGAGATAATAATAAAATATTTTCTTTCGTTTCATTTCTTTTCTTTCTTTTCTTTTTTATTAATTTTTTTTCCCTTCTATTTCTTCTTTTTTTCTTTATCATCATCATCATCATCATCATCATCATTATTATTAAAGGTTTCTGAAAGAGCGGCATAATGCGTCTTCGACATCGGGCAATGCAACTTCTGGCACTCTAACGGATCTCGAAATCGAGGATATACGTCGTAACATCGATCGTATAAATTCCGAGCAAAAGGTTTACAACGAGGAAGCGTTTGGTCCACTTGCCGGTGATGCGCCTATCATCGTCGTACAGGTTCACGTTAGGCTGACCTACTTGAGACACCTGATCGTCTCTCTGGCACAAGCAAGGGGCATCGAACAGGCACTTCTTGTTTTTAGCCATGACGTTTGGAACCCGGACATCAATTATTTGGTCCAAAGCGTCGACTTTTGTCGTGTCATGCAAATATTTTATCCCCATAGCATACAAACCCATCCAAGAACATTTCCAGGGGAGGATCCGAACGATTGTCCGAGAAACATTCACAAGGAACAGTAAGATCATTTTAATTTCCTTTATTATTATTACTATTATTATTATTAGTATCTTATCTTTTTCTCTCTTTTTGTCTTTCCCCGGATAAAACGCATTTTCTTTTCTTTTCATTTCTTTTCTTTCATTTGTTCATTTATTTTTATTTATCTTTTTTCTTTCTTCCTTTCTTTCTCATTGTTTTTCTTTTCTTTTTTTTCTTTTTATTCTTTTTCTTTTTCTCATTCCCCGATCCCCGTTCAATTCTTCTTCTCGTTAATTACTTACAGAGCCTTGTATTTGAAATGTATCAACGCTAAACATCCGGATCTCTATGGTCATTATCGCGAAGCAAAGTTTACACAAACTAAACATCATTGGTGGTGGAAGGCCAACAGGGTCTTCGATCAATTAACAATAACAAAGAATCACACTGGTATGGTACTATTCCTCGAAGAGGATCATTACGTAGCCGAGGACTTTCTTCACGTATTGAGACTCATGGAACGTACCTGCAAGCACAGCTGCGAACGTTGCAACGTCCTATCATTGGGTACATATCTCAAGACCTACAACTATTTCGCTGACTTCAGTCGTAAAGTGAGTAAATATAAAACATTTTATGATCTACGGATATTGTTTTATGTATTACGTTTTAAATGGAATAATAACGAAAACAAAAATGAAATATAAAGACGGGAAAAAAAAAAGAAGAGAGCAAAAAATAATTAATCGAGTCCAACGCTAAATTTCGAATTGTCGATTGAACATTTTGAACACTTCGAATCACATTCGAACTTTAATACATACACTTTACACTCTTTTTAACACACGTAGCATTCAATAATGAAAAACGATGTTCCAATCAGAAAATTATATTTTATCGATGACTATTTTCAAAAATAACATGAGCATATTATTAAATCCGTCGAAATAAGCTTTTCAATGACCGAGGCCAGAGAGTAGATAGAAAGAAAACGAAATACAAAAAAGAAAAAAAAAATGAGGAAAGAAAAAAAACATAAACAAGCATCAGATCTAATCTCTCTCTTACGTTATTACTTTTACAATATTTCTTTTTCGTCATAACACATACATACATATTTCACGTTCATCGCTGAACTTGTCCCGTGTCTCTTATGTTGTTTATGTTCTTACGACATTGTACATTTACTGAAACACACACACATATATATATATATATATATATATATATATATATATATATATATATGTAAGTTACGATATTTGTTACCATATACATACATACATACATACATGCATGCATATATATATTTACAAAAAAAGAAGAAAAATTTTTCAAAAGATAAAAACTATCGAAGTAACAAATATCGTACGATTATTTTCGATCACGCAGTATATAACGAGCGAGCCTGCTGATGATAATTAACAAAAATTTGCAATCTTGCTCAGGAATGTGTTTACACCGTCACAAGCACAAAAATATATTCATCCCGTTCTAAAAAATTTCGTCTTCGTATTCCACACTCTTGACATATCTTTGTCACTCCTTAATCTCTCTTTCTTTCTCTCTCTGTCTCTCTTTCTCTCTCTCTCTCTCTCTCTCTCTCTCTTTCTCTCTCTCTGTCTCTCTCTCTCTCTCTCTCTCTCTCTGTCTCTCTCTTTCTTTCTTTTTCACTTCATTGTGAAAGGTATCTGTGTCGATGTTTCACGCACGCCCGATCCGTTAGTTCCTTGGCGTAAACGGCGCTTTACAAAAGGAACTTCTACGTGGATTAAAGAAGCACGAGTCACCAGGCCCCCAGTATGCTCTGATCAGCAGCAGCAGCAGCAGCAGCAGCAGCAGCAGCAGTAGCAGCAGCAGCAGTAGCAGTAGCAGCAGTAGTAGCAGTAGCAGCAGCAGCAGCAGTAGTAGCAGTATCAGCAGCAACAGTAACAACGTTGCTGGTGTCAACGTCGTTGGAACCGAAAATGTTGCTGGATTATCGACCTATCAAAGCTCACAGACGGCACCTTCTTGGGCATTCCAGCTCCTACCAAGTCTCTACACTCATTATCAGAAGGTTTTCAGACCTCTCTAGATACAAAAAAAAAAAAAAAGAAAAAGGAATAAGGATTATTAGACAGACGAAAAATCTATTATAGAGACATTATACTATCCTCCTCCGTCCTATTTTCCGCTATCATCATATAAATCAAGAATCTTGAAAATTTAAGTTTTCACCTTTTGATTATGCTTCCTTAGGTGTCACCTGGCACTTCTTATTCTTTTTCTCTTCTATTTCTACTTCTTCTTCTACTTCTTTTCTTCTTCTACTTCTTTTCTTCTTCTTCTACTACTTCTTCTTCTACTTCCTCTTCTTCTACTTCTTCTTCTTCTTCTTCTTCTTTACTATCGATCAATCTTTTGCACGCTTTTATATACATATCTGCATTTATTCCATAGTATATAATAAACATTGTATGTATTATCGTTTTCATTCAGATAATTGTTATCAATCTATCAATCGATCGATCGACCAATCATTTTCGATATCGATAGATGAAGTGATAACATATTACATTATCTATCATCTTTGACATTATGTTTGACAATCCGTCGAACGAGATAATCAAGAGAAGAATTTTTTGAGAATTTCAAAAAATTATGTTCCATCGAATTAAATGATTCACGATCGTCTCGTTCGCGTTATCTATTTCTTTTTTTTTCTTTTTTTTTTGGGCTTACGTTGATATTTTAGTAGTATATTACTCCATCAACAACCCTGCCCCCATTCTTCATCATTATTAAAACATAACGAATATATCCGCCGTTGATCTAATCGATCATTAGATACTTTACTTGTAGAATCGAAGCTCTTTGTTTACTGTTTTATCCTTTGCTATATCGTGCACAAGCATTCCTTATGTCCTCTCTTTATTCTTTTTCTTTGTCATCATCATCATCATCATCATCATCATCATCATCATCATCATCATTATCATCATTATCGTCGTTATCATTGTCATTGCAATTATAATCGTTTTGGAGCACTATATTTTTCTTTTCGAACGTTTGTTTTATTAGCAAAGTAAAAAAGCACTCGTTGTATCGAGCCTTCATCATCAATGCCGTAAGAAATAGATCGTGTGTGTGTGTGTGTGTGTGTGTGTACGTGCATGTGTCCGTATTCTTTTTCTTGTTCTTTCAAAAAGGGAGAAGAAAAAAAAAATAGAAATAAAAAAAAATGAAAGAGAGAAAAAAACAAGCTAGAAAATTATCACGATCAATATAACGGGCTAGCGATCTAAATCATACGACGATGTAATAGATCTGTTTGTTCTTTTTTTAAGGACGAATTGTCTTTAAAAAAAAAAAAAAAAAAAAAAAAAAAAAATCAAATCGAACGATAAACAGATCGATCGGATTTCGTTCCTTACGGATTTAACGTTCTTTGCGTAAAAGAAATGAAAAAAAAAAAAGAAAAGAAAAGGAAAAAAATCTCAATCTAGTATAATCATAGATCTCTAATATCGATCATTCTCATTTGACAAACCTAGGCCGAGGTAATACCCTGGATATCGAGTAAACACAATATGGGTATGGCGTTCAATCGTATAACTTGGAACAAACTGAGGAAGTGTGCCGTACAATTTTGCTCATACGACGATTACAATTGGGATTGGAGTCTACAGCACATAGCACAGACATGTTTGCCGCCTAGCAGAGGAGCCGGTGCAGCACCTCGCATTGATTCCGGCCTTATTACCATGATGATGAGAGCACCAAGAGTATTTCACATCGGCGAATGGTACGACGTATGATTGATGAAGAAAAAAAAATAATTTATTCCTCTCCATTTTCAATGATCCATTTTAATTCCCTTCGTACTCGTTTAACCCTAGTCGTAAACACTACGAAATAATTTCAAGTTGTGCGCACCACGAAATAATTTCAAATTGCGCGCATCGCGAAATAATTTCAAGTTGTGCGCACCACGAAATAATTTCAAATTGCGCGCACCGCGAATTAATTTCAAGTTGCGCGCATCGCGAAATAATTTCAAGTTGCGCGCACCGCAAATTAATTTCAAGTTGCGCGCATCGCGAAATAATTTCAAGTTGTGCGCACCGCGAAATAATTTCAAGTTGTACGCACTACGAAATAATTTCAAGTTGTGCACTATTGGTGCGTTGCAGGACACTTCGAACACACTTGTCATTTATAATAAAATAATTTAGAAGAAATAATTTTGACTACGAAAAAGAAATACTATATATTCTTTGAAGTCTCGGAAATAATAATAATAATAATAATAATCGGCAAGTTTGAAACGCAATTCTGTCTATTATAAAAAAAAAAAAAAAAGAAAAACATTTACGAATCATGGAATGCACAAATTGTTTGCAATCGAATTCCAAAGTTGATCCGAGATGTTCTACAGCCCCTACATGCACAAATTAGATTTAAAATCCCGTTATTATTCGCTACCGTCATGATGAATAATATTGAAAATTCAATTTACAGCGGTGTACACCACAAGAAGAATAATTGCGAGTCTACTGCTGTAATAGCGAAAGTTCAAAATGTTTTGAGAGCCGCTAGAGACCATCTCTTCCCGTCGCAATTGACCTTAACGGTTGCTGGTATGGCCAAGAAGACTAAATTGAGAAAAGGTAATGGCGGATGGGGAGACGTTAGGGATCATCAGCTCTGTTGGAACATAACGATGTATCCGGATCTTGTTCTGCCTTAAAACAAAAAAGAAAAAGAAAACAAACAAACAAACAAACAAACAAACAAACAAAGAAGAAAAGGAAGAGGAAAGGGAAAGAAAAAAGAAATTCATCGAGAGAAGAAAGATAGAAAAAAAAAAAAAAAGAAAAAAAGAAAAAACGGAATATCGCAAAGAGAATGAATGTTCACTATCACAAAAGACAACGTTAATACTTAAATGGAACAAGTTTTTATGCCATTGTACTTACTTATTCTTAGCGTTTTCCAATATTTTCATCAACACGAATATCGTTTTTCCATTCCTCCCCCTCCTCCGAATTGTAATAAGATCGATTGATTTAACGTGTTGACTCTCTATCGGTACGAACTCGATTCGTTCGTTATCGAGCTTTTATTATGTGTCTTTCAAATCGTGATCTCTGGAATGAGATATGTCAATCCGACATACGTGATCAGTGTATATCTGCAAACGAGAATAATTAATTTATATATATATATATATATATATATATATATATATATTTTGTGCAGAAGAGAACTAAGTAAATGCTCTCTTTCATTCGCACATGGATATTACAAGCGCGTGTTTATTACTCACATGAGATTAATCCTATTATGTTTAGAACTTGTTGAGTGTTAATAAATCCTTCCTCTAATTTGAGATACACCATGTTGTTGAATATATATATATATATATATACACACACATATATATATATGTGTGTGTGTGTATATATCACTGTGAGAGAATTGTGAATGAAAAAAAAAGGGAGAAAAAAAGAAAAGGAAAAAAGAAAAATGAGATAAAAACGCGCATAATGGTCCAAAGATAAACTAACCATCCACTCGATTCTTTCCATTTTTCGTGTTTGTATTCTTTTTCTTCTTTTCTCTTCTCTTTTATTTATTTATTTATTTTTTTTTTTTTTTTTTTATTTTCTTTATATCAATCACGACACACTTGTTATAATAGTTATGTAAAAAAGAAGAAAAAAAAAAAAATTCATAGCGGATTTATAAATGATTAATCATTGTTTGACATTTATCAACACCATGTACGTTCCTATTTTTGATCGATTATACTTTTAATACGCGTGTGAAATTTATAAAGAAAACTTGTGTGTATATGTATTCACGTGAATATTATTTCCCCAGGTACGAAGAAAGTGTATATGTATTTGTAATAAGTTGTGATCGTCATACAACGAGAGAAAAAAGAGAGAAAAAGATAGATAGATAGAGAGAGAGAGAGAGAGAGAGAGAGAGAGAAAGACGTTCGATTTTTTCCTTTTGGAGTTAAAACACTGGCCGAAGTTTGTTCCGAAATGCGCACATCATACTCTAGTCATAAGGTTTGGGCAATATTTAATTCAATTAACGATTAACGATATAAGATGTTATTTTTCTTTTTTTTTTTTTTTTTTTTTTTTTTATCGCTGTTACTTCATATACAACAAAATTAAATTAAATTAAATTATTTGGATCATTAGTTGGATTAAATGATTGATCATTAAAGTATTCGTTATTGAATAAAATCTTGACGTTTCTTTATATATACATATATATATGTTTTTTATTTCCTTATTGTCATTAGAAATCTTCTTTTTCTCTTTTTATTTTGATTTTTTTTTTTTTCTTTTTATTTTTTGTTTCTTTTCTTTTTTAATTATTCAAAACATCAATGAAGATGAAAAAACAAAGAAAATGATTTCATTAACGATTAATTCGTCAATGATTCACAGAGTGTGTGTATACGTGTACGTGTATGTATATGATGTGTATGTGTGTGTGTGTGTTTGTGTATGTACACAAGGGAATTAGACATTATAACGTGCGTTTTTCAATAATTTTAATAAAAATTTATCTACGATTTAATTAGTCGATCTGCGAAATGAATTTACGAATAAGATATACGAAAAGGTGAGTCGATGATTATCGAGTCACGGAAATACAATAAATTAATTAATACGATTAAGGAAGTCTTTTTTTAATTTGCAATTAAATATTGTAAAAGAAAAAATGTAATGCCTGCGCGGAGAAAAATTTTGTGAATCGAACGATGATCGTCGAGTCACAATCATAAAAAATATGAAAAATAATTTAATAATTTAATAATTCAATTTAATTAATTTTTGTTCTTTTCATAAACAATTTTACTTCGTAATCGTACGTTTTGAAAGTTTATCTTTGAAATATCTCGCGAAGTGGTTCGTCAATTTACGAGTATACGAGAAAATTTGAGAAAGTGAATGAATGATGATTATTGTTCGTCACGCTCGATGTATCATCATTAGTTTGCATTTTTATTTTATTCATAAATTTGCGCATTATCTAACTATACCGTAATAAAAAAACTATATATAATGTTTATTTCTATATATATATATATACAGAAATAAACATTAATTTCACATGATAATGATTACACCAATCGTTAATTATTTAATCCAACTAATTGAGTAACAATTAATAAATTTAATTTAATCGATTGAAATCAATTTAAATTATCGTTTGTCGATTGATCGAATGAAATATTATCCAAGGCCGCTAGTCATTATTATGTAATAACGTATCGATAAAAAAAAAGAAAAAAGAAAAAGAAAGAAAGAAAAGAAAAGAAAAGAAAAAGAGGAAGAAAAAAAAAAGGAAAACGAAAAAGAACAAAAAAGAAAAAAGAAAAGAAAAAGAGGAAGAAAAAAAAAAGGAAAACGAAAAAGAACAAAAAAGAAAAAAGAAAAGAAAAAATAGCAACTAATTGTTAATGAAAAATAATCAATATCTTAGGACGTAAGCATATTAGGCTTAAGAATTTATTACTATAGATAGGGATACTCGAGACATCTTTAAATGTAATCTCGCCACGGTGAGATTAGGATTGTAATACCCTGTACATTTTATATTTATAAAATGATTAAAAGAAATGAAAAGGAAAATAAAAAGCAGATTAATAAAAGAAGAAAAGAAAAAAAAAAGAAAGAAGTAAAAAAGAAGAAGAAGAAGAAGAAGAAGAAGAAAGGATAAGAGATAAACACGAGAGAGATAATATCGAAAAACTGACGCTCTATTTTGACTCTATTATTGTTATTATTATTATTATTATTATTATTATTATTATTATTATTGTTACTTTTTTTGTTATCATTATCATTATTGTATTGAATACTTTCCATTCGTATAAAAGACAAAAAAAAAACTTGATGATGGGGGAGAACTCGCTGTCTAAAAAAAAAAAAGAAAAGAAGGAGCAATAAGAAAGATAGAAGAAAAAGAAAAAAAAAAGAAAATAATGCAAAAGCTCTCTACAATCCTAAACGCTTGTGATAAGAAGGCACGTTATCATCGTATTCCACTTTCATGAAGTTCCCTGCTATCGGTCCCTCCAAATTATATTTTTCCACGAACTTCTTCGTTGAAAATCTACCACGGAATCTGCCATCCCTATAAATCCCATATAATTTATAAAAAATATATAAAACGTGATAGAAAGAAAAAAGAGTGGGAGGAAGAGAGAGAGAGAGAGAGAGAGAAGTATAGTACAATAATCGAATTAAAATTAATAATTTAATTTATAGAAGAACATCATCGATTGTTGATTACTCACCGATTACTCAATCTTCTCTCGTCGAATGTAATGGCGCCTTGATTTTGTTTATAAATAAGGAAAACATAACGATGCTTTCCGGTATCCTTAGGTGGAGCTGGCCCTACGTATTCGGCAAGTATTTCACCTTTAGCGACATTTTCCTCTGGTATATTTCCAACTATCCAATGACGGAACTCTCTGTTGTATCCTCTGGTTGGTACGTCGGGATCTATGAACAGAGAAAAAAGAAGAAGAAGAAAATCGATCGGTAACTTATTGTTATTAACTTATTATTTTCTCGTTTATGTAATTTTTAATTAATTTTTTTTACTGATTAAAAAAAAAAAAAGAAAAGAAAGAAAGCACAAGAAAGAAGAAACAAGTATATATTTATAGTATTGATCGTAAGAAGCACTGCATGGTTTAATATCCTCGTTGTTTTTTTTTTTTTCTTCTTTCTTTTAGATATAAAATTACTTTGTTACAATATTATTGGCCATTTTATTATACAATAAAGAGATAAAAAAGAGAAAGAGAGAGAGAGAAAGGAGGAAAGAGAGAGATAGGATCAATGTAACATGTTTCTATAAGGGCGAAAGAAAGAGTCTCATATAAAAACAGATAAGCAAACGCGTTTGATTCGCAGATGAAAGACTGACGACATTTAACATTTTCTCATTTACGTGTTTGAATAGATCAAAGAAACGAACGAACGAAGTCGAGCGTGCAAACAGGTTTCGAAGCTGGTGAAAGTGGTCTGTCTCTTCACTGATCTAAGGTCATTCAGTATCGTGTCACTCCTTTCGAGCTTCTTCGCAAATAAGAGAATGGTAAATAGGATACACATACATATATACATACATATTTACATACATTTTGAACATGTATATTGAATAAAATTTCTTACAAATTTTCTCGTACTCGATAGAGTACTTGTATAAAATTTAACAAAGAATTTGAAGATATAGATCACTTTTTGTGACACTCCTTTCGTTCGTATATATATATATATATAGCATTATGTAAAAAAGAAAAAAATATATATTTACCTGTCATAATAAGAGTATAAAGAAGTCCTCCCACATGTTTATAATGAATCTCCGGAATTTCTTGAGTTTGAGTTGGGGTCAATTCGGTTCCCAGATCAATTGTATTCTTGCCATACTTCACCTTGCAATTAAAAATTCTTTATCAATAAACATTCGTAAATATTTGTTTTATTAAAAATTTTTATTTCTATGGAAATCCGTAAAGAAGGATACCTCGATTTTTTCAGTGGGAACGGAATCCAATATATCAGGTTGAATCTTCGCTTCTTTGAATTTCGATGCTACGTCCGCTAATGCGAGACTGATTATACTCAAAAAAATTCCTAAAAATAATCTCCTTATCAATCTGATAATAAATCACAATATACATGTATATTTTTTCTTTATATTTATTTTTATTCAAAGAGAAAGAGAAAGCATATCGTTTATACGTTTTTTTTATTATATAATGAGTATTCTCTTTTCTTTTTTTTTTTTTTTTTTTTTTTTTTTGTAAAGACATTAACCCGAACGATATAAAAAGATAAAAATAAATGAAATCAAATAGTCAAAGACATACCTAAAAATTGTTGAAGCTTCATCCTTGACACGTAAGGAACGGTAGCAACGACGTAAATGCATTGCCGTAGAAAATGAATGTCCTATTTGAAGTCATCCCCACCACAAGATTCTCTTCCCACCAAGGACGACAAATGGTATGTTTGGAATACCTGATAAAAAAATCATTAAAATTGGATCCTTAAACAAATGATGTAAATTAAACGATAAACGATTGTAAAATAATTTTCTAACTTCATGTTATTGTTACTTTTTTTTTTCTTTCTTCTTCTTTTACAGTCTCATGTAATTAAATAAAAAATTAAAGACAATTACCACGAGCATATTTGTCTGTATTTCAGAAATTTATTAAAAATCATAGTATAGCAACAACCATGGTATCTCGATGAACTCGAATTATTTTATTACTCAATTATACTCTAAAATAAATTGTACGAATGCCCTTTTTATAGCTTGTTTTTTTAGTCCTTTTTTTCCTTTTTTTTTTTTTTTATAGTTTCTTATTGATATTTATTTATCAGAAGATAGAACCACCAAGTTGCTTATGCAAAATTGGCACATAATCGTCGAATTCAGCTTGATACATGTTCCCAGCAATAGGATCGCCAAGGTTGTATTTTTTTGCGAATTTCTTAATAGAAAATTGTCCACGGTGTTCGTTGCTTTTGTTTGTTAAACGTTTCTCATCGAAAGTTAATTTCTTGGGTTGTTTATATAAAAGGAAAACAAAACGATGAAGACCAGTTCCTTTTGGTGGACCAGAGCCAATATACTCGGAGAGAATTTCACCTTTGCTAATGTCATTACCAGGTATATTACCAATTAACCAATGATGCAATTCTCGCAATTTGGGATCCTTTCTGCTTGGTACATCGGGATCTATAGGGGGAGAAAAAAAAAAGGTGTATATTTAACTTTTCTTGCTTATCGTAAAACAATCATTAGCTTATAATGTAAATTAAAATAGATCTCAATATACCTGTCATACAAAGAGTATAAAAAGTGTTGGAATCGCCAGTCCACTTGACCATAGGTTGATCCTTAACTTGTGTGGGTGTTAAAACTGCACCAATCTCAACGACGACATTATTGGGATAGATCACTTCCAATACGGCTGCTGGTACCTTATCAATAACATCGGGAATAACTCCATGTTTCTGCAATTCTCCAGCCATGGAAAAATATTTAAGGATTGTCTTTTTAATGAAAAAGAAAAAAAATCGATAATAAGACAAACAATTTTTTTCCAAGGAATATCTTATCGATCTAATTAATTCGAAACAATTTATTTTACACGACGAGATAAACAAAATCGAGCGTTGTTGACGTTACTAATAGTTGCTAATATCTATCGCTGCTAACTTCGTCGAAGGAATAAAATTTGAAATTGAAAAACCGGATGCTCTCGTATTTAATTCTACATCCGGGTCAAAAGACGGATGAATTTTGAATAATAGAAAGACGACGTTTATCAGAACTATCAAAAATGAACTGTTATTTGAGCTTTATTCTTGAAGATCATTATTATTATTATTATTAGTTCATATTAAATGAAATAATTAAATTATCATTTATATTGAAATAATATAATAAATATAAATATTCACTAATTACTTTTGACAGAACATTCGACGTAATTATGTCATTTTTGTCGTCTATTTATATATTAATTATTATATCTGTCAATTTTACATATTATCTTCTAATACATTTGTCCATGATCACTACGAGAAAGAACGCAATAATATTATTTTGTCCAAAACTATATCTTATATAGTTGACATTTTGTTCACACCTGTCGCTTGTAGTTCGCATTTTGTCCACGCCTGTCGCTGTAGTCGCACACGCTTCGAACGAAAAGTGTAATGGATAACCTTAACTCTCTAAATGCATAATCGAAGAACAAGAAGTAATGATTAGAAAAAAATTTCAACTAATAAATTTATAATATAGCTTTTTACATGAGTATAAGGATATTCTTATAAGAAAGAAATATGATCTTTTAAAAAAAAAAAAAAATAAAAAAAAATAACGTAAATTTTGTTGTATCAAATGTAAAACGTCAATTTCTATGATCGAATTAATTAATAAATTAATTAAGTAAAATTAATGAGTTAATAATTATTATATATTCATTCGCAATATAATTCAGAAGAATTTTACGAAGTCAATTATTATGTTTATGAAATAATTCGTCGATAATTATTTATAACGAATATCACGGAGTATAATCATGGTTACCATACCTTAAACAATACTATAGATAATTATTAAATATAAGATAATATGCTATTGATAATTGAGATATGTTAAACAAAAGTTAAATGCACAACAACTATTTGTAAATAATACTGTTATTATTATATTGTATTATTTCAATAAATACCTTCATATTAAAATAATATTAGGACAATGATAAGGGACTTCTTATTAATATCATTTAATTCTAATACAAAATTCAATTTGCGGGACAATTGAGAAATTTCTGATATTATGATAAATTATGTTGTATAAATTTTAAATGAAGATATTAATCTTACAATTTTGTGTAATTATAGGTTAGGTAAAGTTTTTGTATATATGTAAAATATCAATGTTTTCTGTTTGAAATGTAAATGAGAAAATATTTTAAATATTACAACTGTTGATTAATGTCAATCTTTTTATTGAGATACTATCAATAATATGTGACATTTTTAAGATATTTTTGATCTAAATATTGTATGGCTTGTAAGGAGAAATCATTCTCATATTCATTTATCTCATAATATGTAATTATATTAATTATAAAAAGAAAATAATGATAATACTTGTCTACATTTCTGAACTTTATTGAAAATCATAGTACATAGTACCATTTCCTTTATGAACCCTGTAGTAAACTATATAAATGTATCCTTTTATATTGATAGTATAGCATGACTAAATGTTATTATTAATGAAAGTAAAACATTTTAATCACCAAGTTGCTTGTATAAGATTGGCACATAATCATCGTATTCAGCTTGAAACATGTTCCCAGCAATAGGATCACCAAGATTGTATTTGTTTGCAAACTTTTTAATAGAAAATTTACCACGGTTATTGCCACTTCTATTAGTTAAGTGTTTCTCATCGAAAGTTAATTTTTTTGGTTGCTTATATAAAAGAAAAACATAACGATGAAGACCAGTTCCTTCTGGTGGACCAGATCCAATGTATTCTGAAAGAGTTTCACCCTTGCTAATGTCATTGCCAGGTATGTTGCCAACTAACCAATGATGCCATTCACGGAATTTGGGATCTTTTCTACTGGGTGCATCTGGATCTATGAAAGAAACAATATTATATATATATATATATATATATATATATGTATATATACATATATATATTTAAAATTTTTTCTTGTAGTAAAACAATCATTACTATATAATGGAAATTAAAATAGTTCTAAACTTACCTGTCATACAAAGGGTATAAAAAGTACTGGCATCGGCAGTCCATTTAATCGTAGGTTGATCCTTAACTTGTGTCGGAGTTAAAACTTTACCAATTTCGACGACAAGATTATTAGGATAGGCCACGTCCAGTACCGCAGTTGGTACCTTATCAATGACATCGGGAACGACCTCATGTTTTTGCAATTCTCCAGCCATGGAAGATAGTAAACGAGTTCCGACTTTAATAAGGTTTGGCTTATTAGCGATAAAGGTAACTGGAAAACAAAAAAAGAGAGAAATATCTTTAATGTAATCTTAACAGTACGACTATCGCGAAGCAAATGTTTTTTTCTACGATGAAAATGAACAAAATCGAGGACTTGTTGACGTTGCTATCAGATTATCGCCGATAACTTCGTCTTAGAAACCGAAGGGAGGGAGGGACGTGAAACATCGTACTTCACCTAGCGATATTTCTACAAGCGTAAATGTAAAAAAGACGATCAATATTATGTAATTGAAAGATTGAAAATGTATTAGAATTATCAAGAATGAGTATTTTATTTTTCTTTCTTGTTTTGCGTTGTTGTTTTGTCATTACTTGCGTTTAGAAAAAGCAGTTTCATGTTGTTTAACACGTACAAATTTGTGCACGTATACGAATGAATGAAAAAATATGTCGATCCTTCGAGAAAAAAGAGATCAATTGACTTTATTTAGAACGTACAAAAAGATTAATAACAATTTGCGAACTCAACTCGTCGTTATTGCGTGTACGTCGGCCGGCTACTAACGAGTTGATACACGTAATCGTACGAACTTACACGAGTTTAACCGAACGATCATGTAACGGGTGTGTAAAAATAAAACGTTTAAAATGAGCATATACTTGGATATTATAGAAAGATCTAAAGAAAAAAGAAAAGAAATAAATTAAAAGTAGATAGATAAAAAAATTTCAATAAATGATTATTATCATTAAAATATCTTCAGTTAAATATGATTGATTAAATAATTATAAAATCATCGATTATACGATACGATATTTATACATCTAATCGTTAACAATATTCATTTATATGATTAATAATTATAATTATAGTTTCGTTGTTATCGATTATAATATCAATGTGAAAAAAAAAAAAAAGAAAAAGAAAAAGAAAAAGGAAAGAAAAAATATAAGAAATTTGATAAAAGTATATAATCGTCGATATATGTCGTAAGAATAAATGATTGATAATTTTTATTTTGAATTTGAATAAGTGGCGGCAAATCTATAACCACGTTAAGTCAGCAGTGCATCCAACTTAACACGAATATATATGTCTAGACGTTGGAAGCTTGTAGAATAATCTTGAATTAAAGTACGGTAGAGATTATTGTAAACGGTAACCTAAGTTTCATAAATCTAAAACATTAATTTATCCTAATTGCTTGTATTTAAAAAGGGTGGTTTTAGTTTTGGCATTTTCATCGATGAATATTTTCTTTCATAAATTATATGATCTGATAATCAAAATATTGCAGAATGAATTGTGACGCATGTTATAGTGATTTTAATGTTGTAATAAAAGTTCCCTGTTCGATGCAGCGATATCTACTTTAGTAAGTATTCCAATTATAATGGAGTTGTATCGCGGAGAGAATCTCAAAGAGACTGTCTGACACAACATGGCAGAGAATATTTTTATCCGATAATAATTCATAATAATTACTAATGCAATCTTGATAGATATTTAAAGGAAAAAAAAAAAAAAAAAGAAAAAAAAAGAAAGGAAAAAAGAAAACGAGAGAGAGAGAGAGAGAGAGAGAGAGAGAGAGGGGGAGAGAAAAAGGAAAAAAAGAGAGAAAGAAAGAAAGAAAGAAAGGGGGAAAAAAATAGAGAGGAAAAAAAAAGACAAAAGTAAAAAATAGGAAAATAAATAAATAAATAAATAGAAAGGGGAAAAGGAAAACGAAGTTAAAGCTTTCTGTTTTATTTGAAGTGATATCGATTTAATCAAACACGATGGATATACGGGGAATCGAAGTAACGAATCAACTTAGAGTAAGTAAAAAAAAAAATCTAAATACTTGTTGTTAGTTAATAATTATGTAGAATTTGAAACGAATCGATAAATTTCTTTCATCTTCATTTTCTCCCTTTTCTTTTTTTTTTTTTTTTTCTTTTTTTTTTCTCCCATTTTCTTTAGAGTGCTATACGTGCAAAGTTATTAGAGTTAGGAGTACGTTATGACGAGGAATTACCAGATTATATTTTAGTAATGGTAGTGAATAAAAAGTCTCGTCAACAAATGCACGAGGATTTATATTTATTCTTAGAAGACAGTACAACACCGTTTGTAGATTGGCTACACGATCAGGTTTTAAAGAAGCTTCAAAAAGTAACAGTCGCTAAGAAGAAGTCATCGAGAGAATTTGTGCCGACTGTTATAGTTAAACAGGAGGAAGAAAGGAAGAAAAGGAAAACGTCTACTACATCGTTCTTGGAAGATCAAACGAGCGAACAAAGCGCAGAAAAGAGTCCTGTTAAAAATATAAAAGATGATAAATCTTTGAATAAACAAGTGATTGGAGGAAAGTCAATTCCAACGAATCAGGCTAATTATGTGAATCAGGTTAAGAGCACTGATAAATGTCCCAAAACGACTCATAATGAGAATAAATCCAGTAACGTTCCCACCCCTACAAATCATCATCATCATCAGATACAAGAAAGTAATAATACTAGCAAGGATAATAATGCCACGGAAGTTTCTATTAAATCTGGTGACATTAATAGAAATTCAAAGACGAATAATAGTTCAGGAAGAAGTTTAAAGAGACCTTTAGAATCCGGAAATGAACATTACGAATCTTCGGAGAAAAAGGATAACGATGGGAAATTATCGAAATCGTTAGATGGAAATGACAATTCGCCGGAGGACAACGTTAAGAAATTGAAATCTTTTGTAGTCTCGGTTAAAAATCGTCTTGGGGTGGCGTCGCCAAGAAAGAAATTCGAAATTTATAGAGAAAGGGCGGATAACGAGGCGCGACACAAACAATTGGACAAACGATTTGATAGGAAACGATTTAATAATAGTCATAATACGAATTTTCAACGTAATAGAAACTTTGAAATAGAGGAACGTAATAAGAGAAATAGAGAGATAGAGATAAGACAACAAGAAGCGGAGAGAGTAAATGATATAAAGAGTCGATTGGGTACTATTAGAAATGATCGATCAAACAAAATGATCGATCTGAAGGATAAAGGAACTACTAATATGAAGTCAAAGATACCTGAAAAATCAACAGGTAGTGTGAAAGATCGCCTTGGAATTAGCAATGCTCATAGACCACAGAAAGCAACAACAATAGAGACGGTAGAATATAAGATTAACAAGTGCTTAGAACAAGATCGTAATACTTTGATCAGCAACAAGAATATAAAAACTAGATTAGGACCATTGAAAAATAATTTCAAGCCAGTAAACTCTAAAAATTATTTGAATCCGCTTAATCAATCTTCTCATGGCAGTGAAGACGACGAGGATCATTCTCAAGTACCTATAGAAGCAGAATTAAATGACGAAGTGGACGAAGTAAATGCTGCTCCTCTTAAATCTCATATAATAGCTGTAAAGAAATCTACACCGCCAAAGACTGATAAAAAAAGAATTAAAGCCGTAGAGAAAGTTAATAAAAAGGTGTCGAATAATATGGACGATGAAGAAATCGAAGACGCTAAGCTTCCAAGTAAAGTTATTGTGACTCCAAGACCATTGAAGCCTTTGCAGCCACTACAGAAACGTGCGACACAATCATTGTTGCTTAGAGCAGTTGCAGAAGCCAATCAGTCGGTCGTCAAACAGAAGAATCCAGAGCCATGCTTATTGGTACGTATAAACGATATAACGTTTAATCTTTTGTTTTAGTAATTCTTGTTTGAGAGGATATCCCAAACTGATTACAATTTTTTATTTATGTTCTGTAGCTGTTTAATTACTGATTACTTGATATGAAGACAAATCAAGAGTCCAACATTTCTAAAAAAAGTGCTCAAAAGTATGAATGGTATAGTTCTTGTAATGAGTGTAAAGTAAATTTAAGGTCATAATGATAAAAATGAATTGCAACTGTATAGTTAGGAAGGAAAGGAAATAAAATTCTACCTGTTTAAGTTTTTCTATTTTATTTGTAACGCTATATATATATATATATATATACAAATATATATATATAAACACACACATATATATATATATACGAGATTAAATTGTTTCAGCATCAAATTTTGATGTATTAAGATATTATCATTTAATTAAAGAATCACTTTTGATAGGAGAAGAAACCAGTTTTGAAGCGTCTTAGGCCAGCTCCGTCGAGGGAATTAAGCCAAAGTTTGTCTGTACGTTTTAATGCTAATAAGAGGCTAGTCATGGAGAAAATTCAAGTTGAATTAAATACAACGGATCAAGCGGAATCGGAAACCAAACCTTGTAAGTTATTTTGTACCTAAGTATATTTGACGATCAAACCTTGCAAGTAATATGAATTAAAGTATATATATTAAACTCATATATATATATGTATATATAGATATACCGCACGTCACCGATGAGCACATGGGAGTGGTCATGTCTTTATTCCAAAGAAGCGACAACAACCAAAAGTTTTTAGTTACTTTAAATGGATATAATAATAATCTTGCAAAAGAGAAAGCTATTTCTGACGATGAGGAACGCTTAGAAATGGAGGTAAATAAAAAGAAATAAAATAGATTGGTTATCGTTAGTATGAATTATTCTCAGACTCTTAGATATTCTTTCTTTTCTTTTTTCTTTTTTTTTTTTTTTTTCTTTTTTTTTTCCTTCTTTCTATTCATCAGGTAAACGAGGACGATGAAATGGCACTTTTAACAGTGCAGAACGAAACACTTGGACAAAGTGATTCGGAATCGAATGTTCTTCGAATAACCGAGGTGGACGATGATGGTGACTCGATTATCAAAGACATAAATGAAGAGAACAATGAAAATTGTAATACAGAAAATGTTGATGCCGTTGAGAGTATACCAACAAAAAGAAGAAAATTGAGTCCGATAATATATAACAGATCACATTCACCGAGTTCAATTGAAGTAAAGTCTACAACGGTATATGGTAGCGTAACAACGACCAAACGTACGTACAAATGTTATTTTATATTATTTCAATGACAATGTACGATGATCAATAATTACCATGTTTGTCTTCTATTTTTCTTTTTTTTTTCTTCTCTCTTTTACACATATATATATATATATATTATAATTTTTTCTTTCTCCTTCTTTTCCATATGTATAGACAAGAGACCAAACGCAGAGAGTGGGATATCTACGGTGATCGATAAGTCGAAAGAGAAATGTCGATATTGGCCTAATTGCACACTTGGAAACAAGTGTGCATTCATGCATCCTGCCGTTATGTGCAGGTAAACAAATATCTTAACGTAACGAATGTTTATTAATTATTTCTTTTCCTTTTTTTTCTTTTCTTTTAAATTTATTTCGCTCAATGAAATTTTAATTTCAATATTGATTCCGCAGTGCATTCCCGGCGTGCAAATTTGGAGATAAGTGCGCGTACAAGCATCCAAAGTGCAAGTTTGGATTATCCTGTACAAAATTAGGATGCGTATTTTCGCATCCCATTCAACAATGCAAATATCATCCATTCTGTAACAAACCTGCTTGTCCGTATTCGCATCCGGTAGCGCATACAGCGTTAACGCCAGAAGCTAATACACAGAGAGCAAAGTTTACATGGCGAAGAAGCGACTGAAGAAACATTTGCTAGATCTTCATAATAGATCTTTTAAAAGGATTTAATTGTACATATTTCAGTTCGTTCAGTATGATTGAATAAGTGAACTTTGTACAGAGAATGAGATAAGGGAGAAAGTAAGAGAGACCGAGAGAGCGAGAGCGAGAGAGAGAGAGAGAGCGAGAGAGCGAGAGAGAGAGAGAGAGAGAGAAGAAATATCAGAGAAATTAGTTATGTTGTAAACTTAAGAAACAAAATATCTAAGCTGAAAATTAATGTTCAAGTCTTTCACGATTAATCTACATTATTATACGTATTTTATATATATATAATATATATATATTATATATATATATAGAACACAGTATGCTAAGACGCAAAGTTTGCATTTGTTAAATACACATCGTTTTTCGAAACGCCGATGAAATTATTAGGCAATATTGAATTTATTTAACTATTAACGATTAAAATAATATTATCGAAGACACGTTGTCACTATGATACAAGAGATATAATACATAAGAAAAAAGAAAATTAATTACCGTACAGACATACACACAGTTGTGAAATTTAAATTAATACATATATATATATATATATATATATATATATATATATATATATATATATATATATATATATATATGTCTACGTCGAATTAATTAATCGCAGAATTAATCGACAGTCTCTCCACCCAATATGACGTGTTAAAGAAAAAAATAATTTTCATCGCGCACGAACGATATGTAATAATAATATTAATAATAATAATAATAATAATAATAATAATAATAATAATAATAATTATAATAATAATAATAAGAAATATGTGAGCGAATAATATTATAACTATATAAATATTTTTTTTTTTTTTTTTTTTTTTTTTTTTTTCATCGCTAATATATAGTGTCATACTTATTACTATTTAAAAGTTATATTATTTTTTCTTCTTCTTCTTCTTCTTCGAATAATAGTTTCTTAGAGTTCTAAAGTTTTTCAAAGGTCTTTGAACGTTTAAATTACACTAATCTTATTAATGATCGTTATTAGTTTATATTGCATTAAATAGTGAGATGTAGGAAATATAGAGAGTATAGAAATTGAAACAATTTACTTCTATGTATTTGTATCACATCCTAATTATTATCGTGTATATATATATATATATATATATATATATATACACATATATATGCATAGAATTGAAATAACTGGCACTTCATTCCTCAGCGGACCAGAGAACAATTGTCTTGAAAAAATATGTAAAGTATTAAAAAATAAATCGTACATATGCAAATAAGAGATATAAAAACGTAGATAATATTAATTACATGGATATCTATCTATCTTGTTCATTTCTCTTACGAATTCCTTTACAAATTTATCTGATTAAAGATGATTTTTCTTTTTTCTTTTCTTTGTATTTAATTTTTTTTTTTTTTTTTTTTTTAAATAACAACAAAATAAAAAAGAAAAAGAAAGTGAGAGAAGAGCAAAGAAAAAAAAGAACAAAGTTAGAACAAACGTGAAATACGGTATATATATATATATAACGTTATAGGTGGAATGGTTCTTCGAGTATTTAAATTTATTACATTAGGTTTGATTGTTAAATTAAAAAAAAAAAAAAAGAAAAGAAAAAATATGAAAAAGAGATCTATTGAAGAATTTACACCCTATAATTTTACACAAATAGGAAATGTTTCAAGTGCATGTTCGCGTTTGGATTGAAGATGATTGTAATAATAATAATAGTAATAATAGTAATAATAGTAATAATAATAATAATAATAATAATAATAATAATAATAGTGATTCGTTTGGTCGTTTTTTAATTATAAAACAAAAAAGAGATTTCAAATGAACCGTGAAATGAATTAATCCAATCGAATGAATTAAATCAAAAGTATTTTATAAATAAAATAAGAAGATATATAAAAAAAAGAAAAAGAAAAAGAAAACGATCCAACGTTTGTTTTATATTTATATATATTTATATATATATATCAGATATTCACAAATAATATTAATTAATCAAATTTTCATTGATGATAATAAAGTCGTTTTCTTCTTCTTTATCTTTCCTTTCTTTTTGTTTATTTTTTTTCTTTTCTTTTATCTTTTATTTTTTTTATTTTTTTTTTGTTTTCTTTTTCTTATATTTTTTTGGATAACTGACGTTATCATTAATTATATTAACAGGCTGCGTATGTATGTATGTATGTATGTATGTATGTATGTATGTATGTATATAGATATGAATGGATTTTGCGTGTGTATGTCTGTCCATTTGTCTGTGTATTGTTTTTTGAACATTAGATTAGCATACAAACGACGAAGGAGATCAAATAACTATACGGAATAGGACATAGATAAAAAAAAAAAAGTCGACGATCCGGTACAATTATCAGAGATGATCTCGTGATAAGAATCATCACGATGAAAAAACTTGTCCATTATTATTATTATTATTATTATTATTATTATTATCATTATTATAATTATGATTATTATTATGATTATTATTATGATTATTATAATTTCTTTTTTATTGTATTTTATTTATCCTTCTTTTTTACCCCGTTTTTTTTTCTTTTGTTTACTTTCACTACTTACAATTTCCAACATTAGATCATTCGAACCTCTCTCTCACTCTCTCTCTCTCTCTCTCTCTCTCTCTGTCTCTTTCTCTCTTTAATTCTCTTTTTCTCTCTCACTCGCTCTCGTAATGATTCATATCGAACGGACATCAATGGTTGATAAACCTATCGTATCTGTAATGTTTAACTGTGTCTGTAAACGTAAAAATTCTATATAATAAGTACTGTATACATAAAAACGTATATAATATCCTAAGCGCGTTGTTAATCTATTTTATTCGCGATAGAGATTAGAAGTTATCATTCTTCATTATTTTATTTTTCTATTTTCCTTCTCTTCTCTCCGTTTTCATATTTTTCTCACACGTGGTTCTACCTATGTTCTTGCTGTTGTTATTATTGTTGTTCTTGTAGTAGTAGTAGTAGTAGTAATAGTAGTAGTAATAGTAGTAGTAATAGTAGTTGTGTTGTTGTTGTTGTTGTTGTTGCTGTTACACTCATTAAAACGCGTGCTTAAAAGCATTGTCACTTGAGATTTGTTTGGACCTTTCAATCATATTGTATGTTTAAATACATGCGCTCTTTCTTTTATTATGTATTATTTTTTCTTTTATTTTTCTTTACACGCATAAGTTCGACCATATTACGTACAAATTGTATTCTGTTGCCAAGTTCTGGAAAAAAACAAGTTTGACAAATCGGTAATTGCACGCGAAACATTCATTCTTTCTTTCTTTCTCTCTCTCTCTCAATCTCTATAATTCAATTCTTTTTTAATAATTATATATCTCGTATATAAATCTACTTTATTATTATTTTTTATTTGTTTACTTTTATATTATTATTATACTTATTATTATTATTATTATTATACTTATTATTATTATTATTAATATTATTATTATTATAACTACTATATATATATATATATATTTTTCTTATAACGCACTGAGCATTGTTTGGCGAATATTTAATTCAATCAATGATTAACGATTATCATTTGAAATATTTCATTAACATCACTTTCGTTAGCATCATTGAATCATTATAATTGGATATCGTTATTAATTGTTATTATTAATTGAATTAAATATTGCCTAACAGTTGGTACTTAAGGGGGGCACTTCGAGAAATCCTTCTTTCTTCTTTCTTAGTTTCTTTTAATCTTTCTCTCTCTCTCTCTCTCTCTCTCTCTCTCTCTCTCTAAAAACCTTACACACAATCTCTCATATATATTCTCGCACGCATTTTTATTTTTTTTTTCGTTTAAACGTGATAACACACACATTAATTACATTCACGTATTTACGTAACTTGTGGATTATTATTATTATTATGGAGAACAAATTTCTTTT
Organism: Vespa velutina; assembly: GCF_912470025.1. NCBI lineage: Eukaryota > Metazoa > Arthropoda > Insecta > Hymenoptera > Vespidae > Vespa > Vespa velutina. The sequence continues at coordinate 729,093 of NC_062206.1, forward strand.
CTCAAGGCTTAACAATTTTTGTCAAAAGTTCCTTTTTTTCTTTTCTTCGTTTACCTTCACATTAGAATCATCAAATGTGCGTCGAAAAAAAAAAAAAAAAAAAAAAAAAAAAAAAAAAAAAAAAAAAAATAAAAAGAAAAAGAGAAAAGAAATAATAAAATTCATTAGTTTTAAAAGAGACTTGAATTTCTTTTCAACGTCATGGACATTAGTAATTTTCCTAGAGAAATTAAAGAGAAAAAAAAAAAAAAGAGAAAAAAAATTAGGAACGTCGTTTTTACATTAAATACAATTAATTAAATTGGTATGCCATATAATGTGCAGCCGCCAACGAATATATATATATATATACCCCAATTATAGGGATAATTTTATCAAAAATTGTATAATTATATGATCGTTATATAAAAGATCTTCCTACGACAACCCTGTTCCTATTTAGTGCATTAATGCACAATATTTTCTTTCTTTCTTTCTTTCTTTCTTTTTTTTTTCTCTTTTTTATTTTAATAATCTTTCACATTAATTGTTCTCGCAAAGAAATAAGAAAAAAAGAAATACATCGCGCGTACCTGTAATATTCCTTTACTTATCCATTTAGATATGTTTCGTTAAAATTAACAAAAAGTCGTATTGATCAATTAAAATTCGCAAAACGAAGTATATTATACTTACATACATATACATATACACGTACATACACACACACATACACACACACACACATATATATATATATATACAAATATACATATATATATATATATGTATGTATATATATATATATATATGTACGTGTAGGTACGAACCTATTTACGCACGCGTTATTTCCGTTCAATAAAATATTTCGAACGTAATATATAACTTTATATTAATTTAATTACATATATATATATATAATATATAATATAATATATATAATATAATAATATATTATAATTACAAATAATTATTTAGTTCGTTAGCGTTATTAGTTCTATAATATTTTCACTAGATTTGTAAAATGTCCCTTTCTTTCTTCTCCTTCTTCTTCTTCTTCTTCTTCTTCTTCTTTTTCTACTACTCTTTCTTTTCTCTCCTCTTTTTTAATTTTTTCTTTTTCATTTTATTTCACTTTACTTTATTTTATTTTATTATCGATTCGCGTTAAAAGCAAAGAAGGAAATTTTAAATGCGTCAAAGTACGAGACGTGGAGAATTGGCCGAGATGATTGAGCTCGATTTATTTTGATTTTTATCACAGGAGCTAACTTTTCAGCTTTTTCAGCACGTCGACTTTGCGCCGTCCTTACTTTTTCTTTTTTTTAACTTTTACTGTTTCTTCTTCTTTTTCTTTTTCCTTCTATTTCTTTCTTTCTTTATCATTTTTATTTTCTCTCTTTCTCTCTCTCTCTCTCTCTCTCTTTCTCTCTCTCTTTTAGACACTTTTGTTTTCATTAATAATTCGATGCGACGCGTTTTTTTTTTACGTCAGCGACACAAGGAGAGAGAGAGAGAGAGAGAGAGAGAGAGAGAGAGAGAGAGAGAGAGAGAGAGAGAGAGAGAGAGAGAGAGAGTGAAAGAAAAAAACCAAACAAAAAAAGAAGAGAGAAAACACACACGCTAGTTATAAGCATAATTAGCGGACTTTTGTTAAAAAAAAAAAAAGAAAAAAAGAAAAAAAAAGAGAGAAACAAAAAGAAAATAAAAGAAGAAGAAGAGTGAGTAGGAGATAGAAAAAAGGAAAGAGAAAGAAAGTGAATAAAAATAAAAAGAAAAAAGAAAAATAATAATAATAATAATAATAATAATAATAATAATAATAATAATATGTAATATATGTAAGTATGAAAAAGTTTCTCCTTTATTTCCTCTTGTAACACATTCTCTTTCGAATTTCTAACTCGATGAAATTATATTCGGTCAATCCCGTGGTATTAGTTAACAAAGCTCGACGTGGGGAGGAAAGGGAGTTGGGGTAGGGATGGGGGGAGGATGGATGGAGGAAGCAGCGAGGGAGATAAAATCTCTAAAAAAAAAAAGGAAAAAAAAAAAGAAAAAAAAGAAAAAACCTCCCCTGAGAAAAAAGAAAAGAAAAAAAAACACTTCAGATCTGTCAAGTAGTAGGTAGTAGTAGTAGTAGTAGTAGTAATAGCAGTTGTAATAGCCAGTAATAATAGTAATAGTAATAGTAGTAGTAATAGTAGTAGTAATAATAATAGACTCGCGTTTTGGAGAGTTCAATGCCATCGCGAGACATTAAATTCGTATACATACATATTCATTCGGGTTCGATCAGAGGCTGCTTTACACGATTTACAATACAAAGTGGTATATGTATGAATAGTACATTTGATCGAAGTACACTCTTGTAACATAAAGTAAGAGACTCTCAAAAGAGATATAGATCGATCGATCGATCGATCATGAATGTGAATGTCTGTATATATATATACATATACAGAATATGCATATATATATATATATAAATATACATAGAGAGACTATCGTTTCACGAGTGTCTCCTAGGATCGTAGTCCAGAAAAAAAGGGGAAGAAAAAAAAAAAAGAAAGAAAAGAAAAGAAACGAGAGAAAGAAAAACTCACACTTCACTCGTTTCATCATCGTCGAATTATCAACGAATATTCACGAAATTTTTTCGTCACTCAAGGAGTATCATCAGTTTCACGTAGGCAGCTTGGTTGTTGGTTAAAGGGATATAGAAAGATCGATCAGACAGGTGACAGGATTGTTCTTCTGCTGGTTGTTGTTATTGTTGTTATTGTTGATCAATGGGGATAGGCGGGAGGGGGGGGGAGGAGGGGGGGGGGGCAGGAGTGGACAGGGAGTAATATCGTCGTTCATCGAATGAAAAAGAGTTTTTACCGTTCTCCCACGAACACATACATGAGAGGAGAGAAGATTATTTACACTTGTAGTACACAATCTACCGAATCGATGATGATAATAATAATAATAATGCCGAATATGATGATCACAGCCACTCGGTTAGACATCCACCAAACCACATAACGACAATCGGCACCAAATACGTTGTTAGTGCACGCGACAATGATATTTTTTGTCTGCTAGCTCCACTAACGTCTACCGTAGACGTTGCATTATTGCCACCGTGTTTCTTAACGTTGTCATTGATATTTGGCTTGGTCTCCGTGTCCGTCTTCCCGCCTGTTGGTACCTCTTCTGGACCTTTATTAGGTGTTGCCTGTTTCGTTGGTTGTTCCGGGGATGAATGATCACCACCGTAACCTGATCCTTCCTCGAAATGATTCTCGTTGTCTATACCACCCGAACCGTCACCGGATCCACTTCCCGATCCGTACCACGTTTCCTCTGAAAAGTAATAATAATTATAGCAATAATAATAATAATAATAATAATAATAATAATACTAATAGGTATATAGCGAGATAAAGTCATACCCGATTCAGGATGGACCTTTAATTATATCAATTTAATTATTATATCGATATTTAATTATATCGAAATTTTGAGGGGTGATTTAACAACGCGATCTCACGATTTAAAATTGTGATTTATATATCGAATGGAAAGAGGAGTGGAAATTAACATCTCTTTATGTTGTATATTATTCGTTGTTGGTTAGTTGGTTCCGGCTGGTAATTAATTAATTAATTAATTAATTAATTACCTGTATCTATCCAATCAACATCTTGACCATTGAATGCAGATCTAAGCCTGTTCGTTATCGTTGTTAATGCAAATATTTGATCTCTAACGATCGTAGGCCTTGGTCCGCTACTTCGTACTTCCGGATTTAATGGTTGCGTCTCACCGTCCGATGATACGGGATATATATATCTACGAATATTAATAATGAATATTGATATCATCCTAGTTGTTATTAATTAGTATAGTTATTATTTAAAATGAAGATAGAATAGCTTTTGCCTTCTTTTCGTTTCTTTTTTTATTACATTTTTTCATCTATCTACTTTTACAAATATTTATATATATATATAATACCATTAAATGATAAAATTCTTTTTGAGCCATCGAGTAAAAAAATAATTTATTTCAGTAATAACGAATTATTTCTGAGATCATTTTATCTTATTCAATTTATATGTCATTAGATGATCGTCAGCTACGTCTGCATTTACAATGTCTATTTGAATTTATATTTTAAAGGGAATTTTAAAAAGCAATTTATATTATTTATTCAAATTTCTCCACTTTTGGGTTTTATGGAGTTTTAATCAATTTGGTAAACGTTAGCGGCTCATATATATATATATATATATTTTTTTTTTTTTGTTTTATATCAATGTACTGAAGCTTTAAAAAACAAATAAATAAAATAATGTGCCATCACTTTCCTATATATCTATATAAACTTTCATTTGCAAAAATGTTGAATTTATTTGCAATGAAAAAAAAAATATATATATATATATATACATGGATATCAATTAACTTGGCAATGTATTAAAGCTTCCAAAGATAAAAAATAAATAAATAAATGAATAATGTGCCATCACTTTCCTATATACCTGTATAAATTTTCATTTGCAAAAAAGTTGAATTCATTTGCAGTGAAAAAAGAAAAAAGAAGAAAAGAATATATATATATATATATATATACTTACTTATCGACATGCGTGCCGTTCCAACATTCCTTTGTATTGCTAGGTGGTTGTACTAAACCGTCATTGCATAACTGATAAGGTAGATAGACCCAGAACTGTCGAGAATCTCTCACCCTCTGTCTTATCTCCTTGACGAGCTTGTCCAGTATCGCGGCGGTCGAGGAACGATCCTCGGCCGACGTTTCCTGATCGAAGTTCAAAGATTCTAGTTCCAACTCTCTGTTATCTCTTCGTCTTCGTCTACCCAAGACAGGACGTCCGCAACCGGTAAATATCCTTTGCGAGACGTCGCTACTGCTCTCTTGGAAGTTCATTATCGCTTCCGATATCTTCAAGTTTATTGGTTTCATCAACATCTCTATGTTGAACGGGCCGAGCAAACGATCGGCTACTTTATCGAAGGCCTCTATTTTGATGATATAAATTAAATAAATAAATAAATAAATAAATAAATAAATAAATAAATAAATAAATAAATATAAAAAAGAAGAGGTGAATTTAAAAAAAAAAGAAGAAACCCTCAATTAAAATGATTATCGAAATAATCGAAAGGAGAGAGAAAATATATAAATGGTAGGATATATATATATATATATATATATATATATATATATATAGGTGGGGGATCGTTTTACTGACCGACAAATTGATTCCATTCGCCGTCAAGCGCCACGTGCTGTGCTAAACACCCCTTCATTACGTTAGTACACATGTCGTCGCAAGCCAACACCTTCCCTGTTATACCGCTGCATGAGAGACAGGCCGTCATTCTTGTCAACGCCGCAGCACATTCTGGTGATGATTTCAACTACGAATGTATATATATATATACATATATATATATAATATATATATATATATATTATATATATACAGATACACACACACACATACACACACATAATTATCATGAGAATAATAATTAGGAATAATCGATGAATTGATGATAATCGGTCCTGTTTTTTCTTTTTCTTATTATTATTATTATTATTATTATTATTATCGTTTTTATTTGTTTTCATAATCATCTTTTAAAGATCCAGATAATAAGGTAACTTCATTATTACCGTTTGCATGTTCTTCAAAACGTCAGCAGCTACTGTTAATGCTTGACTGAAGGCTCTAGTAGAAACGAAAGATCTTTTTATTTGAACGCTGAGTTTTTGTGGTACATCCCCGAACGGTCTCATTTCCTTCATGTGATCGCCCACGCATTCCAAATACTTATCGTCAAACTTATATTGACTGTTCAACACGGTGAACATCTTTTGATAAAGCGTATTGAAGAAATTGTCCATCGTGTCATCCAGATTGACCTGCGAAAGATCATAAATAAATAAATAAATAAAATAAAAAAAGGGAAAAAACGATTCAATTGATTAAACGATTCGATTATTATGTCATATATTGTTATATATTAATTATGTTATAAACTCACCGTTCCCTTAGCATAATAATTCTCAAGTTCTTTGAATAGATCCGTGAAGACGTAAGCATTTTGTTCATACAAAATCCCATAAGTTTTCTTAAACATCTCGTGGAAGCCTCTCTTGCTGGTCGCCAAGAGTTCCTTGAAGAAACCTGCGAGCAATGAATAAGATAATAAACAAAAAGATGTATAAATAAACAGTTAAATAAACGAACAAACAAATAAATAAAACAGAATCAAGAAAAAAAAAAAACAGATCGAACAAGAAAGAAAAATGAAAAACAAAAAAAAAAAGAAATGCACCGACAAAATCATTAATAAGATCCACCCTTAGCAATTCGTTGTTGAAGGGTTAGTTACAGTAAAAAAAAAAAAAAAAGGAAGAAAAAACAAAAGAAAAGAGAAAGAGAGAGAGAGAAAAAATTATTCCAGAATTAAACTTATTCGTTTCTCCCCATGTCCAATTTTATCGGTCCTTCTTTTCTTTTCCTCTTTTTTCTTTCTTTTTTTTCATCTCTCTCTCTCTCTTTCTCTCTCTCTCTCTCTTTTTTTTTTATCATCGTCTTTTACCAGCTCCTCTTTTCTTCCTCCAACCAATCGTCCCGTCCCGTCCAGTCTTTCTGCACCCCTACCCTCTCCGAAACCCTTGAAAAGGGAGCAATTAACGCGAGGAAATCGTTCGTCTGCGGGATTTTTTCTTACTCCTTCTAGGACGAGCTCGTAAAAATGGCACGATCGACGCGATAGGTATGGGATCGATGGTTGATGAAATAGAGGGATGAAAAGGGAAAGAGGGAAAAGTTTCGAAGGGAGGTTGGAGAGATGCGCGCGCGAGAGAAAGAGAGAGAAAGAGAGAGAGAGAGAGAGAGAGAGATAGGGTCTAAAAAGTAAAACGTCTAGGGGGTACTCGAGGCACGCCGGTAACAATGGCGGTAGCTTTCCTCCACCCCCTTTTCTCTACCACCACCACTACTACCTATTCTTGCCCCCTCTAACCCCCTCCCTCTCTTTATCTCTATCCTTCTCGCTCTCCAGAGTTTTCGTCACGCTTCTCAGGCCAAATCACCCTCACGGTCACCAACAGTCCTCAGGGAAAAGACTGAGATAGAATATGAGTGCCTGTAAGTGTGAAAGTGAGTTAAAAAGAGACAGAGACAGAGACAGAGACAAAGACAGAGACAGAGAGAGAGACAGAGATAGGAGCATAGTGTACACCACCCTTCCAGGAACCTCCTTATCGTCACTTCAGCCGCGAAGAATGTGATTAAAATTCCTTTTAACGACGAGTAGACGTTCCTGGTGTAACGAATAGCCGCCACCAGTCGCCACTGCCACTGCCGTCACTGCTTCCACTTGCCTTCACTACTACCACCATCATCATTGCCACCTTCACTACCATCGCCATTGCTACTGCCACTGATACTACCCCTCCTTCATCGTCTTAGTCGACATCTACGTCGCGTTCTCTTCTTCTACGTCTACCTACCATCATCTCGTCGACGTACAAAGGGCAAAGCGAGAGCGCGCGAAAAAAGAGAGAAAAAAAGAAAAGAGAGAAAGAATGAGTGAGAGAGAAAAAGAGAGAGAGAGAGAGAGAGAGAGAAAGAGGAAGCACTTAACACCGACGGTGTAAGTTCGTCTCGGCTATTAATTCGCGATATTTCGCCTCGCTACACTCTCCCTCTCTCCCTCCGCTCTCCCTCTCTCTCTCTCTCTCTCTCTCTTTCTCTCTCTCTCTCTTTCTCTCTCTGTTTTTGACATTATAGCTTTTTTTTCTTTTTTTTTTCTTGTTGTTCCCTTTTACCACCCCTGCTATCCTTTCCCCTGCTTTGAAATATCGACTAATTTTCATTCCAACGTCGGCGCCGTTGCTAAGTCCGCCGTTTTAACGTCGCTACCCCCCTCTCTCTCTCTCTCTCTCTCTCTCTCGTTTTCTTTTTTATCTTTTTTATTTTTTTTTCTCTTTTTTTTTTCTCTTTTTTTTTTCTCTTGCCAGAGCTTGTGAACGTCATGGGTTCGTGCGTGTGTGCCTTGCGTGCGTTCTTGCGTGCGTTCTTGCCTATGTGTGCATCTGCGTGTTGCACGCGTATGTGTATACGTATATCAGAGAAAAAGAGAAGAGAGAGAAAGAGAGAGAGAGAGAGAGTAAAAGAGATTTGAAATCGTTTATTTCACTACTTATCGCAATAGAAATGAAATGAATTTACGAATGATCATTAATACGAATATGATATACAAATTTTTCAACGTTTGTCGTTCTTTTAAATAACAATAATAATAATAATAATAATAATAATAATAATAACAAAAAAAGAAGAAGAAAGAAAAAAATATCTTGTATCATCGTTGACAATGATTCCTTTAATGTATTAACATGGAACATAACACATTAGAATGCGTCTCGGCGTGTCTCGCATACTTTTTTCTTTTTCTTTGATATCTCCATCATTTTTTTCTTTCTTTTTTTTTTTTTTTTTTTTTTTTTTTTTTTTTTTTTTTTTTGATGATCTCCATCTCTTTCTCTCCTACCATTGATGTCCCGAGTAAAAATCAGTGACGTGACGCGCCGTCAAGATAAAAAGCTACGTGAGATCTAACGATCCTAATTAACGAAATTACTCTGTGCGGTGCGACGCTTCTAACGGTCCGTATTTGAGGTCTTCAATCTTTTCCATAGTCTACTATCGTACAGTCAACGTGCAACCCTTCTCTCTCTCTCTCTCTTTCTCTGTCACACATATATATATATATATATACATAGATATATACTCTTTCCTTCAACACCATCCCCGTATGCGAAGTTCCTTTGAGGCGGTACCTAGCTCTACCTAGCTACGTATCCACTTTACTTAGCACTCTGCATGATAGGAGTTCACAGAGAGCCTTCTAGACTCGAATACGAGAAGGGTTCTCTTCCGCGCTTATACAGGGTGTCGCGAATGTGTCTCGACCGCCTTGATTTTGCCCTGTTACGAGTTCTCTCTCCTTCTCTCTTCTTGTCTCTCTCTCTCTCTCTCTCTCTCTCTCTCTCTCTCTCTTTCTCTATCTATCTATCTATCTATCTATCTATCTATCTATCTCTTTCTGGTTCACTATGGTACACTTTGGCCTCTCTATCTATTACTCTAAAATTGTCTCTTATTTAATTAATACCATCATAAGGAGAGAACGAAAATTTGCCCAGTTTGATGTCTGTCCGCGTACCTAAGAGATAATAAATTTAATGCTCAGTTATGTTACGTTGAGTTACTCCCTCTCTCTCTCTCTCTTTCTCTCTCTCTCTATATATATATATATAATTTTTTTCGATTAATTGATTCTATAACAAATGAAATAAAACGAGACACGTAAGTAAATAAGTTGATAAGCAATTAAATATCTTCTAATAATTTCTAATTATTATCCGAATAATTCAAAAAAATCTCTTTTGTTATTTCTGAAAAAAAAAAAAACCACGAATTCCTTTTAACAGAAACATAACGAAGCTTACTTTCGTCGATTAAACGAGATATAAATTAGATCTTAAACGCATTTAAACGAACGAGTTATATTTTGATCACGGATCACAAAGGGAATCTAGTTAAAGTAAAGGAAACTCAAAGAGCAAGCAGGTTCACCCAGTAGAGTCAGGACTGATGCTTGCAGTCTGGTTGGCTGACTGACTGACTGGTTGGCTGGTTGGTTGGTTGAACTGGTTGGCTGGTTGGTTGAACTGGCTGGATGGTTGAACTACTGGCTGGATGGTTGAACTGGCTATCTAGTTGGTTGGATTCGAAAGGGTTGAGGAAAACGTGAAGGAGTTTCGAAAAGGGTTCGGCACGCAATTACGTTGTCCGAGAGACATCCGAAAGATAGGATGAGAACCGATTGTTAGTATTACCTGTCAAATTTCATAGACATAGGTAGAATGAGCATCCTATCTGACACGCGAACGTCGTCACCCTCATGTTCACTCTTTCTCTCTCTCTCTTCATCTCTATCTATCTAACCCCTTTTCCATTGAATATTCACCGACGGCAGGGAAACCACAAACGAGACTGTTTGTTGGGAACAGAGAGGAACTTGTACGTGGATCTATGTATTTCTATGTGTACGTGTTTGTGTACGTGTTTGTGCGAGAGAGAGAGAGAGAGAGGGGGGAGAGAGAGAGAGAGAGAGAGAGACGATGATGGAATTAATAACGCGAATATCCGTACGATCAAAGGCATCATCTGCTTGTGAATCATCATCATCGTCATCATTATCGTTGTCATTGTCCATCGAATAAACGAGACAAGAAATTTGTTTATTACTACAATTATATTTTAATTTATACCAGAGATTCGTTTCTATTGGATCGAATACTGTTTTTTTTTCTTTTTTCTTTTTTTTTTTTTTTTTTTTTTTGATTAACTCAGACAACGATTAATACGAAAATATTATTGTATTCATCGTGAATGATATTATCCCATGCATATGTAGTTCTTACACGGAAGAGATAGTTTCGTTTGTTTGTCGTGTTATTTACAAAAAAAAAAAAAAAAAAAAAAAAAGAAAAAGAAAAGATACGAAAAGAAAAAGGATAATTCTACGTAAGCTACCCATCATACATATGTGGTACATATGCATATGATAAAAGCAAACAGATATTTACGGAATATTATCAAAACGAGAGATTTGCGAGATTAAATAACGTAGAGAAACATTCGGATTTAGATTTAGATTAAGGAGAGCGAGAGAGAAAAAGAGAGAGGGGATAAAGAGATAGATATAGAGAGATAGATGATAATAGGAAACGATGCTCTATAGATCTCTGTAGTTATGCACCTCTACCTTTCCTACACGCCTTGCAACTGCGTCGATTCGAGAAGATCAAGCGGTGGGATTACACGTTGGGGAAAACGGGAGCTTGTCGGTTCGGACCGCTGGGAGTTAGGATTAAAAGATTAGCAAAATTGCCGTTCCACGAGAGGAGTTCCGGATCGTACCGGTAGCTTCTCTAACGCTTCTTCTTCGCGAACGAGTCTTCTTGAAATATCATGAGAAAAGAGAGAAAGAGGAGAAAAAGAAAGAAAAAAAAAAAGAAAAAAAAAAAAGTTCGGACGAATTTATGAAAGATTTTTATTCTAATCATTATTTCTCTTTCTCTCTCTCTCTCTCTCTCTCTCATTATTTTTACATTTTTTCCCATCTCATTAATTAAAAAAAAAAAAAACAAAAGGAAAAAAAATGAAAAGAAATTGTTTTTAAAAATTTGTAGTTTTAATTCATAATAATCTTAGTTTTTTTCTTTACAACTTTTCTTTTTTTTTCTTCTCACGACGATTCTTCTCCGACATTCTTTCCGCCTCCCTACTGTCCTTTCTCAACCTCCCACTCTATACCCACAAGTACTGTTCGTAGAACAATTCCTTCATATATATATATATATATATATATATATATATATATATATATATATATATATATATATATATATATATATACACGTACAAAGTGAAATTCTTCTGAATTCGCAATAAAATCGTTTTACGTCGATCGAACCCTTCTCGTAGGTCCAAAGATAGAAAAAAGGATATCCCGTTTATAAGGTTGGTATGTCTGTTCGAGGAGAATAACCCTCGGGAATGTCAAAATCGTTCGTAACCCCCTACTGCCCAAGCAAGGATCCCCCTATCAAACGTACCAACCCCCTGCTGCCCAAGCAAGGATCCCCCCTCTATCTCACCAACCAACCCCCTTCCATCTACTTCTCTTGACGTCCGTGTTCGTGGTTTAGTTGGATACAATAGGGAAAAAGCTTGAGGAGGATTGGATAGGATGGGACCAGGACGGGATGCCAGGGGTTGGGGTGGATAAAGGTGGTGGCGGAAGAGGGATAACAAAACTGGTAAGGAAGGGGGAGGGAGAGAGGATTGTCGCGGAAAGTTCCAAGTGAGACGGCTGAGTACCTGCGTACGAGAATCCACCCACCGTTTCCACCTCCCACCCTCCAACCCCTTCACTAACTCTCTCTCTCTCTCTCTTTCTCTCTGCTTCTTCTTCTTCTTCCTTCCTTTCTCCCTGGGTTTAATTAAAAAAAGAAAAGAAAAGGAAAAAAAAAATAAAAGTCTCACGAGTTCTCACTCAACCTTGAAGAAGGATCCTATCTAAAAGGGGTTGAGGAGCCAGCTCGTTGTCAGTATCCACTCACTTGTTGTATCCTCGAGGCTCGAGGGATAACAGAAGGGTGAATTTGAAATTTTGAAGAAAAAAAAAGGAAAGAAGAAAAGAAAAAAATCGGGACACTTTTTTTAATTATCAAAAAAAAAAAAAAAAAAAAAAAAAAAAAAAAAAAAAAAAAAAAAATTCCTAAAAATTTCTACAAGGACATATCGTATTCCTTTTTTTTTCCTTTTTCTTTTATTAATTTTTCGTATTTGTGACATCGTTGAATAACAATAATTGTCATATGAATTGATTGATCGATCGATTGATAACTTTGCGATTATTAACCATTATTACGATCAAGTTTTATTAATTGATGATAAAATTAATCCTTCGATTTAACAACGAATTAACACGATCCTCGTGATCCCCCATTGATCAAAGAAGCAAAATCTCAAAATTACAAAATGTCAAAATGCCAAAAATCCATATGTTATACCATAAAGGTCAGAATAAAAAGATTTTAATTAACAAGATTTAATTTACGATTACTTTCGTTACTTTTGATATGGATTAACTCGAGCTCTATTTTTATTTAATATACTTTTCAATATGAATATCGCGACTTTAATACAATTTCTCTTTCGTTTTTTTTTCCTGTTAAAATTTCTTTTTTACTTTTTTCTTTTTTAAATTTAAAATTTTAAATACTTTAGCCAAATGAATCGCAACGAATTACTGCGGGACGTGGATTTGTTCATCACCGGTTTAATTAATTTCTCGTATAAATCTTTCTCTCCCTCTCTCTCTCTCTCTCTCTCTCTCTCTCTCTATATATATATATATATATATATATATATATATATATATATATATATTCCTCTCTTTATATATATATATACCTACATAAATTATAAAATGAATGATTAGAAGAAAAATAATAAAAAAGATACAAAAATATACAGACGAATCTACGATGCATTTATCTGTCGTTATTTCATAGAAAAAAAAAAAAAAAAAAAAAAAAAAAAAAAAAAATAAATAAATAAATAAAAATAAAAAACGAAAAGAAGTTAATAATTCTTAAACAAAAGGAACACGTCAATGGCCTTTTAATTAGACGTATTTTTAATTTATTTAAAACAAGATTCTTCTTACGTTCGAATAATCGTAATATCATATCATTGTAAAATTAAAAATCTAACATTATCAAAACATTTTCGATTGATAATATCTGTCTGCGATATAAATATAAAATACTCACTATGAAATCTATTTCCACGAGTGGACAAGAGCTGATGGAGTCGCTGAAGTGTATCCTTGGTTTCTTTCTCGTGCTTGTCTCGTGCCCTTGCTTGTAATCGTAATTCCATGTCGGCTGAACAACAAACCTCCCCTCCGCTGCTTATACCACCGCATATTTTCAATTCCTTTGCTGCAACATTGAAAAAAAAGGGCAAACGAGAAATTAATGAGAGAGAATCAATTAAAAAAGAAAAAATAAATAAATAAAATAAAATAATTAATAAAAGAGAAAAATCGAAGATCGATCAAGAGAGAGAGAGAGAGAGAGAGAGAGAGAAAAAAGAATGATAATCGTCGTTCGAAATTGCGAATAGAGAGAAATCACAATTGTAGGCACGTATGAAAGTTAAAGGGATACGTTTCATTTTTGACTTTTATCTTTTTTCCTTCTATCTCTATCTCTTTCAGATTGTAATTTCACTCTTTAAACGATATCTCTCGCAGCGGAGTAAATCCGATTTAGTAAGGAAAAAAGCTTCTCGTTCATCGTAGAATCAATTTTCTGGGATCACTGCTTCCAAGGGAGCAAGAGAGAAAAGACAGATAGAGAGAGAGAGAGAGAGAGAGAAAATTGCTGAAAAAGAATCCATGCCATAGTTTCTCTCTCTCTCTTTTTCTCTCTCGTTTCCGCAAACAGAGAAAAAGAAAAAGGAAGAAAAAAAAAAAAACAAGAGTAAAAAAGAAAAAAGACAAAAAAAAAAAAAAAAAGAAAAAGGAAAAGAAAAGAAAAAAGGAACGAAGAGACGCGAATTGGTTCGTCCTATAACCGGGTAACACCCAATCTCATCTTCCTTCGGAATGAATTTTCATCGATATATAAATTCTTATTTGAAATTTGCGCCTTCTCGCTCCACATTTTTCTCTCTCTATCTCTCTCTCTTTTTCCTTCCTTTTTTTCTTTCTCTCTTTTTTCTTCCTTTTTTTTCTCTTCTTTCGTACGATCAATCCGGAATATTTTTTTTCTTCTTCTTTTTTCTTTTTTATTATCTTTTTTTTGCTTTCATTCTTTTCAAGAAGAATGAGGAGAACAAGAGAGAGAGAGAGAGAGAGAGAGAGAGAGAGAGAGAGAGATCAATCAATTCATTTTCATACTTTTTTTGTTTTTTTTGTTCTCTTTTTTTCGTACAATCAATCGAAAATAATTTTTCTATTTTTTTCCCTCTTCTCTCTCTCTCTCTCTCTCTCTCTCCTCTCTCTTTCTTTCTTTCCTTTTTTGTGTTTTGTTCTTTTTAAGAAAAAAAAAGAACAGGAAAAGGAAACTTCAACGTTACCACCAACAGGATATATTATATTTTACTTTGTCGACTTTAAGCTACTACTACTATTACTATCACTATTACTACTACTACTACGGGTTTACTACTAATACTACTAATACTACTATACACGACATTTTATGTCGAGTGTGTTTGAAGAAGAAATACTCACATACGAGTGGTAACGTAAATGCAATTTACTTCGAAAAATCGAAGGTAAAGGAAAGAAACAGAAGAGAGAGAGAGAGAGAGAGAGAGAGAGATGAAGATACTTGAAAAGTAGTAGTACGACATTGTTTTCCTTCCGTGGTGAAGACTATCTTCGATGTTACAACTCTGTGTGTGTGTGTGTGTGTGTATACACTGTTCTTTCATTTACTTCTTTATTTTTGTTATTGTTGTTGTTGTTGTTTTTTCTTTATCACATCCGGTAGTCCCTCATTCTCTTCGGTTCACCCTTTTCAAAGAAACCGTAAAGATCATTGAAAATAAATTACTATTACGATACATTTGTGTTATTTCCTCTGTTACTTTCTTTCTTTTCTCTTTTTTTTTTTTCTACTTGATTTCTTTCGGCGCTTTTAAAAGGGAAATATTTTTCTATCCTGTCTATCTCTATCTATCTATCTATCTATCTATCTATCTATCTATCTATCTATTTGGCGCGTTTTTATTAATTATCTTTTCGAGCTTCGTTAATACTTTATAAGCCGATTTTGTTTGTTTTCGGGATGAATAAAAAAAAAAGCAAACAAACAAATAAAAAAAAAAAAAAAAAAAAAAGAAAAAAAAAGAAAAAATAAAAATAATCTCAAACGAAAGTTAACAGTAAAATCCTACGTTTTCCACCAAACTTCACGTCAATCTCTATCTATCCATTTATCTGTCTATCTCTCTCTCTCTCTCTCTCTCTCTCTCTCTGCCTCTCTTTATCTATATATCTATCTCTTTCTATATCCCTGTCTCCGTCTCACAGTTCGTTCCATCGAGGAAGTTTGAAACACGCCGTAAAAGTAATCCCAATTCATTTCCACGGGATTGCCCGTGTTGTCTATTCGTGTGTGTGTGTGTGTGTGTGCGCGCGCGCGCTTGTATGCGACTCACACACATAGCCACCCACACCCACACACACACACTCTCTCTCTATCTATCTATCTATCTATCTATCTATGTTTCTTCGTA
>NC_062206.1:750000-765000 GCF_912470025.1 Vespa velutina
AAAGAATAAAAATCTTTTGGATGCGCGCATATTTTTATATATATATATATATTCCTTTTTTCTATTTCTTTTTTTTTTTCTTATTTTTTTTTTCGAGATTTACATTACCGACCAACACAAATTTTTAATGACTTTCTCTCTCTTTCTCTCTTTAAGTTCTTCTGACAGTCCATGGTTTACGAGTACCGATCATGTCTGGAATATAAAAGCTCGTTCTAGCCAGAACGACATTGTTATCGTTCGTTCTTGTTGTGCGAGGAATACAAAAATAATAAACGAAAAAGGAAACGAAGAGGACGAAGAAGAAGAAAGAGAAGAAAGATCACTGGGCTCAAAAAAAAAAAAAAAAAATGGACAACGAAGAACCTTCGCGTTCCCATTAAAAAGAAAAAAAAAAAAAAAAAAAAGAAAGAAAAAAAAAGAAAAGAGAATGGAGAAATAAAAGATGGGAAGAAAAAGAAAAAGAAAAAGCGAACACGTCGGACGAATTTTTCAATTCCTTCTCGTTTTTTTTTGTTAGTTTTAAAGTAACAAAAAAAGAAAAAAAGAAAAGAAAAAAAAAAGAGAAACAAAAAGAAAGCAATCGTTTGAAAACTTTTTTATTCCTGACAAATTAGAGAATACGGAAAGAGGAAAAGGAAGGGAAAGAAAAAAATAAAAAAGAGACCAAAAAAAAAAAAAGGAAAGAAAAAAGAAAAAAGAGAAAAAGAAAAAACTAAGGAGCCATCCGATCTCCATCCGTTCGTCAAGAGAGAGACAGTCTCGGCCCGAAAAAAAATCATTACTCTTAGGAGGGTTTTGAATCTCCTCCCACCTCCCTGCACCCTCCCCCATCCCCATCTCTTCTCCTCCTAGTCCCACCACTACCACCACCACCACCAACACCACCACCACCATTACCAACGAGGAAAAGCATGTTCGATGGTTCGGCTGTTTTATGGGCCACCTGTTAGAACGCACACCCTTCGCCGTTTTGCCACCTTTTGTCTTTCGCTTGTGGTTCCTCTTTCTCCCTCTCCTCCTCCTCCTCCTCCTTCTGTTCCACCTCTACATCGTCATCCTCCAGTAGCTTTTATAAGAGCTAAATAGGACTCGCGCCGCGTTCTTACTCAATCCTTTTCCCTTTTTATTTTCTTTCAAATGTATTAAAATGTTCTTAATTAATTATCCGATTTTCTTTCCTCTTCTTTTTTTTTTTTTTTTTTCTTTTTTTGTTCTATTTCTTCTTCATAATTTTTTTTATTATGTAATACGCCTGTAACGTAACAAACAAAAGAAAAAAAAAAGAAAAAAAAATATTGGAGAAAGAAAGAAAAATAAATAGATAAATGAAAAAAAGCCAGTAATATCGTAATTCTTAAGTACGAGATACGAGACGAAATAAAGAAAGTAAAAACGACGAGGAGGAGATAAAGATAAAGGAAAGAATTTGACAAAAAGGATTCGTCGTGTTTTAATTCTTATCTAATTGTCTAAAATTAATATATACCAAATAGAAATTAGTATCAACAAAGATAGTAGTGTAATAGTAACAGTATTAGCAGTAACTAGCAGCAATAGCAGGAAGTCTCGAATTTAAAAGGATTCGAGGACAACCAGATTTTGTCATTTCTCTATAAAGAGAAAAAGAGAGAGAGAGAGAGAGACAAATAGACGTAGAGCTAGAATCAAAAATAGAGACAGAGACAGACAGATAGATAGAGAGAGAGAGAGAGAGAGAGAGAGAGAGAGAGAGAGAGAGAGAGAGGGATGCTTTCCAACTGGCACGGAAACACGTCGGTCTCGTAACCAATTCAACGTGTCCAACCCGCTTCCCCCTCTCCTTCCCTACCCCCTCAAGCATCCCTCTTCGAGTCGCATAGGGTAATGCAATATAACACGTGAAAGAGGGTGTCTCCTAGCAACCCTATGTTCTCCCACCCCATTCTCTATCTCTCTCGCTCTCTACATACTCTCTATCTCACTCGTACTCTCTACTATGTCGAGCCCTAAAACACCCTAAATCCTCTGCATGGCTAGGAATACCATCTCGCTACCTGCGTTTCTGCAAATTGTAGTGCTAGGTAGATAGGTAGATACAACTATCTACATATCTATATATAAAACGAATGAAACTTCTCTCGTGTTTTCGCAACTATCCCCTTAAACGATCAAATTCGATCAACGAATCCAGAAATTATCCCAGAATGCCCACCCCTTTTCTATCCTTCTCTTTATATTCCACGTTCTTTAAGAATTTAACGGAGTCATAGTTAAATAAACATGTTTTTAATAATACCTAATATTCCTTTTCTCTTATCAATCGATGAATTTCAATGATTGTTCGTTTTATCGACACGAGAATATCGCGTGATATATTCTTTTCTCTCTCTCTCTCTCTCTCTCTCTCTTTCTCTCTCTCTATCTATCTATCTATCTATTTATCTATCTGTCTGTCTATCTACCTATCTTTCTTTCTTTCTCTTTTTTTTTTCTGGTCTATTAATAACTCATAAAAACTTTGACAAGGACTTTCAATTCCTTTTTTCGAGGACAAATCGTAATCTCATTTGCAACACGCGATATATCGTTTTCTATTCCCTTTTTTTTTTTTTTAATATTGGATAGAGTAAAAGAAAAAAAAAAAAAAAAGAAGGACAGTCTATCGCGTGACGTAGATGACAAAAGGGTTATAAATTATTCTAAAATCGAAATTATATATATATATATATATATATATATGTATATATATAAAATATTATATAATCAAGACATTCTGTTAAGCACAGTATGCTTATATCTTTCTCCTTTGTCTTTCAGTTCTTCTCTTTCTCTCTCTCTCTCTCTCTCTCTCTATTGCTCTTTCGATTATCGAGCGCAAACGAGTTTCGATTTTCAGTTCAGGGGTAGAGCCGTGAAACTTCACAAATGCTTCTCTTTTTACTAAAGCGCGACAGAGAGACACAAACATGCTTCGGTCTACCATTCATCGGGCCTACCCAGTCGTGTACGCGCGCATGTCGTTTTTGCGGATATTGTGAAGGGGGAAAAGAAAGAGAGAGAGAGAGAGAGAGAGAGAGAAAAGAGAGTAAAAGAGACAGAGAGAAACGACGAGATTTTCTCTCCTCCTTCTCTCTCCTTCTCCTTTTCTCTATTTTTGGTCGCACTCGTGATCGTCGTTTTGATTCATGAAGTTTTACTCTCGATTTTCTTTCTCTTTTTCTTTTTTTTTTCTTCTTCTCCCCTTTTCTATCTTTCGTTTTTTCTCTCTTTTTTTGATTTTTTTTTTCTTTTCTTTTTTTTCTTTTTTTTTTTAGCACGCAAACATTTAACAAGAATTGTTAACTCCGTACGTCAGAGCTTTTGTTCGATGCGTATTACAGATTTCTCCGTAAAGTCTCCCATCTTTTGTAGTGAACGATTTAAAGTTATCATGTATACATACGTACATACGATCGTGTATATAGATACAGATATGTATATGTATCTGAATGTAAAATTTTAAGTGTGGTTAGTGGGGAGAAGGATAAGAAAGGGATACGTTGCTTATAAGAATAAAGTATACGCAGACGTACATTGGAAATAGAGTTGAACGAAGCTTTTGAGAGAAAGAGAAAGAAAGAGAGAGAGAGAGAGAGAGAGAGAGAGAGAGAGAGAGAGAGGGGAGGAGGAGGAAGAAAAAGAGGGAAAGGGAGAGAGGGAAAAAGGGAAGATCTAACGTTTACGCACAAGAGAGAAACTAATAAATAATTATTGTTTGCTTTCTTTGCCTTCCATATCCAATTCGTCGGAGTACTATTATCTATTTTTATCTTTAATTGTTTCGCCCGAACGTAGAGAGATATTTCTGGTTTTCATTGTCTCGTAGAAAATTAATCAAAATCGATAATATATGTGCGGTCGTGTAAATGTGTGTTAATGTGCGTGTGCGTATATGGATAGTTATATTAAGTACAGGTTTATTTATTAATCTTTCAATTCTATTCAAACAAAGTATCGATATTCGATTCCCAAAAGATTTATTTACATATACATGTTCTAATTCTATTTCGTTAATAATAGAATGAACAGAATTACGATAACGTCCTACTATTTCTTAATTTATTTTAATATCTATCATCGAAATTGATATTCAAAATAAATAAACAAATAAATAAAGAAAGAAAAAGATATATATATATATATCTTAATTTTTATTTGTTTTTAACAAATAAAACCAAGCCAATTTATAACAAGAGGGTATGTAAAGGGTATGTATTTCACGACGGCTATTTTCCCACGCCAGGACACCCATGATCATGTCCAAAACGTATTTACACACGACTCCCGCAGCGCGACAGAGAGAGAAAGAGAGGAGAGAAATAGAGAAAGAAGAGAGAGAGAGAGAGAGAGAGAGAAACATATGCAATGGTGGGTAAACCCATGTATGGTTTACTCCTTCCTAATCCTTCACGCAACATTACATTCAGTCCCGCATAAAATTCAAAATGAAAGAGAGACGGACAGAGATATAGATATAGATAGAGATAGAGATAGAAATAGAGATGGAGAAAGAGAAAAAGAGATAGAAAATATTCTGGATCATTAGACGAAACATTGTGAAAAATAAAAGAAAAAGATAAAAGAAATAAAAAAGAGAAAGAAAAGGGAGAGACATAAAAAGTAGAAAAACATCATAGACATAAAAATAGAAATAGACAGAGAGAAAGGGAGAGAAAGAGAGAGAGAGAGAGAGAGAAAAAAAATATAAGAGATATATATTCCAAGATACGAGTAATTTTTTCTTTAGGGTGAGGGGGAATAGAGAGTTACTTTCTTTTGCACTTTTCCATTATGATATGAAGAGAAGAGAAATAAAGAAATAGATAGATAGATATTGATGGTGGTTGTATCAGTGTTGGATACGAATAACCAATGACGCTAACGTTTACTGCTTTCGAGAACATCGCTCTCGCCATTATTCCATAGCCCACCACTGCGAATCCCCATTAAATATTTACTGCCTACCCGAATCGTTCTATAAGGGTAACTTTTCCCAACCCCCAGGGGTGCCTTTCCTTTTCTCTTCCCTTTCTCTGTTCCTTATTCTTTCTCTCTCTCTCTCTCTCTCTCTCCTTCTTTTTACTCAGACACAGACATTCTCTTAAAAGGAGACAGGGATGTAAACGTAGACATAAACATAGACATTAACCACAGAGGGAAACGTCTAATCGTTGAGCTTGTCTCTCTTTCTCTATCCTTCTTTCTCTACCTCTCTCTCTCTCTCTCTCTCTCTCTCTCTCTCTGTTCTTGCGATCAATTCGTCGCAACTCGAAAGAAATAAAGAGATAGATAGATAGAGATAGAGAAAGAGAGAGAGAGAGAGAGAGAGAGAGAGGTAGAGATAGAGATAGAAACAGAAAGTAATAGAATAGACTTTAAACGTCGACGTCCATCGTAAACGTTGTAACTGTAATTACATCAGGTCTACCTCCCATGATAAATAAAGGGAGAGAAAGGAGAGAGAGAGAGAGAGAGAGAGAGAGAGAAAGAAAGATAGAGTCTGTTAAATGAAATCGATCGTTAGTGATAAAGTATTTATCTGTAAGTCTCTCTCTCTCTCTGTCTCTCTCTCTCTCTCTTTATCTTTTTCTCTTTTATGCTTCTTAAATCACCCATTGTTTCTCTCTCTGTATCGATTAACAACCACAACCTACGACAACAAATAACGACGATGACGAACTATTGTAGAACTAAAAGGTTCTATCCTTTCGTACTTTAAGACAGAGTAAGATTGAGAAAGAAAGAGAGAGAGAAAGAGAAAGAGAGAGAGAGAGAGAGAGAGAGAGAGAAGAAAGATTTGCCTCCGCTCAAAATTCGACGAATCGTCGTATGCCTGTACAAATATTTGCTATATCCTTTCCACCAAGATTTCCATTAATTTCCGCCCTATTTTCAATTTCCTCGAGAAGACGCTTTACTTTGTCTCGAGAAACTCTGACTCCCTCGTTTCTCTCATCATTCTATCTCTCTCTTTCTGTTTCTCATCCTCGAGGGTTCGAAATATTCGAAAGAATGTAGAAAAAAATATATATATATATGTATATATAAATAATGTATATATAAAAAATAATATATATATAATAATTTACATATATAATAATGATATTGAAAATAATAAATATATATAAATAAAATATATATATATATATATGTTTGCTTAAAGAAAATTATCATGCCCGAATTATTCTACTTATTCTCGTTCTTTTGAATCTGTTAATTTATAAACGCCGCGATTTCTTCGTGGTTATTTAAAATATTTGTTTGAACGAATATTTAATTCGAGTGATGTAACGGGGGAGGATTGGGGAGGAGAGTTTACATTTAAATGAATATTTCAAATAAATGATCGATATTCGTAATAACGTACAATGTCGACGATAGAATCGATTTGATGCTAATACAAAAAAAAAAAAAAAAAAAAAAAAAAAAAAAAAGAAAAAACAGAAATCTCTTCATTTTATTTTAAATCTCTTTATTTTCATTGAATCATTTGCTGCTCTTATCTTCAAGTTAATTTCTCAGTTATTTAATATAAACGAATTGATCGTAGTATTTATGGACAATCAATAAATCATACGGACAATCAACCCTTGAGACATTTAATTGTTATAATTGTATTATTATTAATTTGTATTATTCATTTATATATATCTTTCGAGTAAATAGAAATTTGATAACAACTACAATAACAATAACAATAACAATAATAATAATAATGATAATAAAAATTTGTTAAAACAGTTTAATTAAAGAAATAATAAGTCTCATGAAACAATTTTGTAGTACTCTCTCTCTCTCTCTCTCTCTCTCTCTTATTTTTATTTTAACGAACATAATGAATAAATACAGAGGACAGAAGAGAGCGTCAATTAACTTTTGCCAAGCAAAATTGAATGATCACGACGTAGTAGATCTCTTCCTCCGCCCACTCTTCCTCCCCATTCGAGTTGAAATTGTTGTAAAATGAAATTTATCAAAATAATTACTTTGACCGATAAGACTTCGTTTACTTACTTAATTTACTTACTTACTTACTTACTTAGTTACTTACATACTTACATACGTACACATATCATTCTACCCTATTAAAAATTTTCGTTCAAATCTTGATCGCGTCTCCCTGCGTTCACGAAATTACATACCTAAACTCTATCTATCAATCCTACCTACATATAAGTATCTTGTTAACAAGGAGAGAGTGAGAGAGAGAGAGAGAGAGAGAGAGAGAGAGAGAAAATGAAGAGTGAGTGAGAGAGGGAGAGACAGGTTTTATTACAGAGAGAAAAAAAAACAAGAAGTAATCATGCCAATGTTCAATTAATGGAAAATAAATTGTTGAATGTTCGAAGAACCAGGATTGAAAGGCTAAAGCCCTCCTCTATTCTCTTGCCCCTTCTCCTCTTCCTCCTCCACCTTCACCTCATCCCCCATTCGCATAAATTCTTAATCACTATGCTATCCGAGCAATCCATTCGCACGAAGGTCGAATGCTGATTTTTTTGTCGGTTTTGATCGATCGATCGATCGATCGACCAATTTTTATTTTCTTTTTCATTTCCCTTTTTTATCGCTCGCGATTTATTTAAAATTCGATTCTGTAAATAAAGATTCGTATTACGTATTGATAAATAAAATGATGAAGGGAGAGATGAAGGAGGAAGTGAATGGAGAAAGAGAGAGAGATAGAGAGAGAGAGAGAGAGGGAGGGAGAGAGAGTGACTGACATGAGAGAAGAAAGGAAGAGAAACGATGATTCACGAAAGTGAGACTCCGGCTCCGGTGATCTCATCGTTTCTTTTTCTCTCTCTTTTTTCTTTCTCTCTCTCTTTCTTTCTTTCTGTCTATCTATCTATCTACCTCCTCTCTCTCTCTCTCTCTCTCTCTTTTTCGTTTGGAAGTATACGAATAGGAGAAGAAACGATGGTGGAGCACAATGAACCGCGTGTGTACGCCGGATGCCAGAGTAAACTTTGGGGCTTCCTGTTCAGGCTAGAACACTCACGAGAAAAGAGTATTCATAAATATAAATTGGAGTTTGATCTGGTCTGATTCTTTTTTAAACATCGAGCGTTCGGAAAAGAAAAAAAAGAGAAAAGAGAAGAAACGATTTCACTCGTGTTAGTTTTCTGATATCTTTTTCTCTTTTTTCTTTTTCCTTGTCTTTTAATTTCACTACTTTTTTCTTTCCTTTCCTTTTTTTTTTTTTTTTTGGTTTTTCTTCTTCTCCTTACAAAAAAAATCTTTCAATCCGCACAACCGGACAGTAAAAAGCTTCGCTTCGAAGAACTTATCAAACTTAATATTATTCGAATGCGTAAAGTGCCGAATTAGAGTGTCCGTTATCAGAGACTATCTTTATCAACAATGAATTTGATGAAATGAGAAAGAGAAAGCCTGAAATAGAGAAATAAAACCTTTCTCCGTTTTTCTTTCCTTTTCTTTTTTCTTATAAAAAAAAAAAAAAAAAAAAAAAAAAAAAAAAAAAAAAAAAGGAACTTTTAATTCGCACGAAACAAAACTATTTCTCGGATTATTATTTTTAATTAAATACGATTTCGAAGATTATTTATAACGTGCAATGAAATTCTGATATACAATATCCTCGTTGATAGATTATCTCTGAGTAAAGTTGAATTCGAGTGTCTATTATCACTGACTATCTTTATTACCCTTCAATTTGCGAGATGAGAGAGAGAGAGAGAGCGAGAGAGAGAGAGAAGGAGATAAAGAAAAAGAAAAAGAAAAAGAAAGAAAGGAAAAAAAAAAGAGAAGGAAGACCATCGTCCGATAGGAATGCCTGCGGGAATTGAACTCTGGTTACTCTGGTTCGAAGCTAAAGTAACTCGGACCTCTGTGTAGCTTTCCCTTTGTCCGAATATAACTGCATTTATCTTGATTCCTTCGAGCGAATCCATCGTGAATGGACCACGAACGATCAGTCTGTCTCTATTTCTCTCTTTCCCCTCTCCCCTCTCTCTCTCTCTCTCTCTTTCTTTCTCTTTCCTCTGCCTTTTTTCTTTCTTTTTCTCTCCCTCTTTCCATGCGTATTATAGATATTTCGCGAGATAATTACGTATCTCGAAAAATGACGAAAAGAAAAAAAAAAAAAAAAAAAAAAACTTTCGACACCCTTTTCTCCTCCCCTTCGCTATACAATTTATCAAAGTCCAACTTGTTTATCCAATACCTTGGATTATATCGAAGGTATTAAACAAAGGAATAGAAAAATTATCTCTTTCTTTCTTTTTTTTGTTCTTCCCCTTTTTTCTTTTTGACATACGAAAGAAAAAATTTATATATATATATAGATAGGAAAAATTTTAAATATGAAAAAGAGAGGGAAAGAAAGATTTCCGATATTAAAAAACTTTCAAATATGAAAATTGTACCTTTTTTGTGAGAAAGGGAAGAAAAGGGAAAATGAAAAAGAAAAAAAGAAAAAATGAATCTGGAACAATGTATGGTCAAATTTCTCGGTCACTCTTTTTCATTATTATTTCCTCTGTAACGATATAATAAAAAAATCGACGAAACATTTTCGTCAAACGTCAGATGCGAAGGGTATCAAAGGGATACCAACGACCCTCACGCTTCTAACTAACCCTTCGCTCACCATCTCTCTCTCTCTCTCTCTCTCTTTCCACGGGAACGGTTTTCGTGGGATTGGATTTGGAAAAAAAAAAAAAAAAAAAAAAGAAAGAAAGAAAGAGAAAAGATAAAAGATAAAAAAGAAGAAGAAGAAAAAAGTAGAAAAAAGAAAACGTATGTAGAAAACGTATGGGTATTGGCTCGTATGCAGGAAAGATCCGAAATGCAGGAGATATAGGAAAAAGATATTGGCAGATGCTTGCTATGTGCATATATGTATCCGTATATGTGTGTATGTGTTTGTGGATCTTAGATCTCTCGTATGTGGTACCATACGTCGATCCTATTCGTCCACCCTTCATTGGATATTTTCTATAGAAGATTATATCTGTATTGCCATACGAATCCTATCCATACACACACACACACACACACACACATATATACATATACATATACATATATATATATATATACTTATATATATACTCTATCTTTTTCTCTATTTCTATTTCTCTCTCTCTCTCTCTCTCTCTCTTTCTGTATTTATTTCTTTCTGTCTTTCTTTCTTTTTATCTATCTACCTATCGTCTGCTTTTACCAAGAATGGTTACGTGAAACATTGAAATATATCATGGAACGCGACGTCAGCTTGTGAACAATATCACGGATATACGAATATCGATTGCCAGAGATGCTCGATTGAGACAGTAGAGGACAATAAAATATGTTCACCCTTGGAGAAATCGTCTTGGTAATAGTAAGAGTATTTTATTTCTTCTTTTTTGTTTTCTTTTATCACGTAATTTATATATATATATATATATATATAGTTTATATAAAGAGGATAATATAACGAATAATTACACTGTTGACAATACGATTTATACGATCAGCATCATTAATGAAGCTTTCTCTCCCTCTCTCTCTCTCTCTCTCTCTCTCTCTCTCTCTCTCTCTCTCTCTCACGATGATATCGTTTATCATTTATCCGTTCCACGTAGTTACATTATATTACAGATACGTTCTAATTCTAATTCACATTCTCTGTATTCTCGAACGTCAATCATGAAAATGCGAAGATATCAATTGCCTTCTTCTTTCTCCTTTCATCGTATCTTCGTATGAATGTTATTCTAACCGTATTATCGTATAAATAGCAAATACATCTCTCTCTCTCTCTCTCTCTCTCTCTCTCTCTCTCTCTTTCTCTCTCATTTTCTATTTCTTTGAAATGATAAATCGTCCGAGATGTCGTTGTCCTACGTTCCCGACTGTCCAATTATATTTCTATAGTATATATATACACACACACACATATATATATATATACATAAGTATATGTAAATACATATATAAATACGTATAACTTCGATCAAACCCGTATTTATTATTAGTCTGAACAATTGTCGTATAGTCGACAGTATACTCTCGATATCGTTCGATAACGTTAAACACATACATATAATACTTATACGAATATACTCTCCTCCTCTTCGCCATTAAACACCATCTATCTCACCGTACACACATATAAAATTATCGAGAAATTTCTCTCGTTTGAGAGATCGAAGACGATCGTTCCGTTTCTCTCATTCACGATATTTGTTTATTCAACGAAGATTCGAAAAAGAGACTGACGTACAGACAGACAGACAGACGAGATAGATGGATAGACAATTAGACGGGGACAAGCAGATGGATAGACAAAGATAGACATAGACAGAGATAAACGGAGAAAGGAGAGAGAGAGAGAGAGAAAGAGAGATGAAGAAGACGCAAAAATGTTCGAATAAAGTTGACACGTTCCGAGGTTTATCAACTCGGATGCAGGATGTAGTAGGGTCAAATAAACTAAATACTAACGTGACACATGCGTATATACACGCCATATACAAAAGCACACATATACACATATATATTTATATAAAGCTGTGTTTACTTCGGACAGGTTACGGCTCGAGAGATACGGTGAATGAAATATTAACACTTCCAGAGCTCCACGGTCCGATCTACTAAAACTCATTCTCGTGGTGGTGCAACCTGCATGATCCGACGTGGGAACGACATCGAGAGAGAGAGAGAGAGAGAGGGAGAGAGAGAGAGAGAGAAAGAGAAGGATTTTCTGCTGATTTATTATTATACTATTTCGAAATGAATCGTCGGATTTTTGTGGATAAATCACAAATCCGAGTTTCGTTATCTCGATATTCGTATATATATAGATTTATTTACGTAAAATACGCATATAAATGTTTATTATAAGTTAAGTGAGATATTATCAAAGTAAATAAGTAAATAATATACTTTACCTATAACTCACGATAACCTATCGTGACATTATTCGAAAAAAAATTTCTTCTGTTTTTTTTCTTTTGAAGATTGTAAACGCATTAATACAAATTTGTGCAAATGCGTGGTCCATGAATTTCTTCGAACGTATAACAAAAAAAAAAAAAAAAAAAAAAGAAAAAAAAAAGAACCATTGAAAATCGTTTTATTTTCTTTTTTATTTACTTATTTTTTTTTCTTTTTTTTTTTTACGTACAAACATATTTACATGCATATATTTGTACGTATCAAACATACTGATTGGAATCGTGTAACTACATTCATCGAGAAATTTATATATATATATATATATATATATGCATTCTAAGAGACGCGCGTTTATGCGACTCGGCAAAGTACGTGCCGACTTTGAAAGCAACGTGATTACGTGCTATCGAGGCCGATAAATGACTTACTTAATTGCTCGCTTCGAGTTCGATGCTTTGAAGCAAGCCGACCGATATAGACTTCGGATACACTTTGAGAGTTCGATAATTATCTCGCCTTGTACTTTTTCTTACGCCATAGCTCTCTTAATTATCATTCGCTCGACACTGTCGCCATCGTCCAATAAAGACAACACAACAACAACTACAACACAACGACAATGACGATTATCTCTCTCTCTGAGATTTTATGAAAATTTGTTTGCATGACCGAATCCAAAAAGCGAAAACAAAAATACCCCCCCCCCCCCAAAAAAAAAACAAAGAAAAAAATACCAAAAAAAAAAAAAAAAAGAAAAAAAAAGGCAAGTCGTCACACCAGGAATCTCAGGATCTTTTAATAAGTAAAGAAATATCAATGCGGATAATATGATTATTAATCGAAAGTCGACATCATTGTGTTCCTTTTTTTTTCCTTTGTTTCGTTCTTTTTTTTTTTTTCTTTTTTTTTTCTTCTTTCTTTTCTTTTCTTCTTTCTGTTAAAGTATCGGTGAATGGCTTTTGAATCTCGTCTGGTATCGAGCGACCATTAATTAAAAGAAACTGTGTTAAGTATAACATATGACTAGTATAATACAACTTGGTGTACTATTACTTGGGCGTTTTAATTTTCATTATTTTCTCTCTCTCTCTCTCTCTCTCTCACTCTCTCTTTTCTTTCCTGTTTTCTTTCTTGTTTTCTTTTTTATACATATACGCACACACACACACACAGGGACATACATTGATTTGTTTCAGACGAATATAGAGAGAGAGAGAAAGAGAGAGAAATATAAATAGATGAATATAAATATAAAACGTATATTGGAATGCGCATACGTAATCGTAGTGGTTATAGTCGACGTTAGTTAGTTTCGGTGTCATGTAAGTAGAGCTATTAATTATCCTCTTGATTCTCTCTTTAAAATGCTTTTCGACTACCAGATAGGAAGAGAAAATGGTATCTGGCATTCCATCGTATCGATAACGCTTTAAAAGTATTTTATCAAACGATCCATGTGTCAACGGGATTCGATATGAACCACTTTGAAAACTTGCTTAAAACTCTAATCGTATATGTGTGTATATATTTTTATATATATATTTTTTTTTATTTATTAAAATGATTATATTATTAAATATATATATATATATTTTTTTTTTCTCTTAGAATTTTTATCAATGATTCATGTGTCAATGAGGACAACTTTGAAAACTTGTTTTATATCTATGATATATATATATATATTATATTATATTTATTTATTTATTTATTTATTAAAACTAGTATATTATATTATATTATATTATATGGTTAAGTATATATATATTTTTTTTTACGGTATAAACTTCGTTAGCTTAAGTCAGGAATTTGAGAAGCATAAAGGGAGATAAGTATAAGTAGTTCGGCCATTGTTTACATCATGAAGCGTCTAACTAAAAGACGGCAACTGGTGATATATATAAGTTTATATAGTACTTAGGAACTAAACAAAATTGTTTTAATATAAAATAATTTATAACAATAAGCGATAACAAATGATTAATATATATGACATTTCGTACAAATTCATTCGTCTTCTTGACGAATCGCCATTGAACTATGAAAAAGACCGTTTTGATTTTGAACTTCCGCTTAGGAAAAACAAACAAACAAAAAAAAAAAAAGAAAATGAATTTGACTTTGAAATTTTTCCTATCGTCCGACGTGAAAAAAAAAAAGAAAAAAAAAAAAAAAGAAAGAGAAAAAAAAAATTGGCACCGTATGACGTGCACTCCTCTCCCTTTCCCTTTGCCCTTTCAAAACCAAACAAATTTTTTCTCCCCCACTTTTCCCCACCCACTGATCCATAAAAAAAAAAAAAGAGAAAAATTTTTTTTTACGGTTTCAGTCCGTCGCACGAGATATTCATATTTTTCTTCGAGATAAATTGGACACTCCATATATAAATATATATAAGATAAATTACCAACTAATATCATCGTTCTCTCATTTTTAGAATAACATATCATCGTTCGATCAATTTTCAGAACGTTAGTAAATCGGAGAGAAATTTCATTCGTTCATTGAAAATAAATCGGCTTGTGAAGGACATGTCGGCGCCAAGCAGAATGTTTTCGTTATTTTGAAATCATCCTTTCACATGCTCATTAATAAAGTTCATGAAAAGAAAAAGACAAATAAGAAAAAAAACAAAAAAAAAAAAAGAAAACAAAAAAAAAAAAAGGAAGAAAGAAGGAAAGAAAGCAAAGAGACGTACGATGTGCGCGTGCACGCTATATGTGTGTATGCGACTTTTTAAAAGCAAAGAGGACGGACCGTCGTATTTTTATCTTTAATTTTCTTTTTTTATTTTATTTTTTTTTTACCCGTCGTCGTATTTCGAAGTGTATCAGAATCAACGATCACGATGAACCCAATGAAGATCGAGATTAATCAATATTAATGAATTATATCTCGAATCGTTTCGAAACGAAATTGCTATACCCTGCCAATACTCTCTCTTTTTCTCTCTCTCTCTCTCTCTCTCTCTCTCTCGTTTATTACACTATTTTTGCTTTTCGAGGGACCAATTTCACCTGTCGATCGCATTAATCACAGTGCGTTACCGTAACAAAATGAGAGTAAGAGGAA